>NW_027471823.1:0-19522 GCF_051020765.1 Lasioglossum baleicum | reverse complement strand
AGTGTTCATTTTAGTGACCGGCTTTTTATTTTCATGTCTGAATTAGAAGATCGCGCTTAGAACTGTTCGATAACGTCACCACTTATTTGAGAATCGAACGCCTTAGATGTTAGCCTCACCTATTCTATGATTCCAAGAGTCTAACCAGTTATTCCGGGTGTAAATTCGCAGATGAGTATTGACACTAGACACCTTATGTCATGGTTACACTATTAAAGTATTGCGTCACTCCATTGGGAACGTTACCGATTGGTATGAGGTCAAACATTTCGCAGATGATCTATCCCTCCGAAGATCTAATCCGTTGTATCGAGAGAATAACATCGCGTTCAGAGGAACAAATTACTATACACTACAGAGACGGGCACCTTAATTTAATGTATGAATTAGAAGGTCGGTGTTCAAGCCGTTCGAGAACGATACCACCATCCGTGAGAGGTGAACGGCTAAGTCAATAGCATCACCCATCCTGCGATTCCCAGTGTCAAACCAGGTATTCTGGGAGTAAATCCGCTGTACAATATGGCATTACATGCCCCATTTCACGTTATAAATGTTGAAGCTCACAGTCAAACTGTTGTAGAACGTTACGAACTTCTATAGCGTAAACCCTTTTAACGAAAGCATTACCTTCCGTAAACCAAACCCGCTGTGTCGAGTGTATATTTTCGTGTACAGTGAACCACAGTAGTATTCATTTTAGTGCCGGGCACTTTAATTTCGTGCAGGAATTAGATCATCAGGGGTCAGACTGTTCGAGAACGTTACCATCTTCATTTGAGAGACGCGCAGATAGGTCAGTAGCATCACGTATCCTGTGATTCCGAGAGCAAATCCTGGTATTCCGAGATTGATTATGCTGAACAGTATTGGCAATGGGCACCTTAAATCACGGTAAGAATATTAAGACTCAGACCGTCAATGATCATTACAGGTTGGTTTAAAGTCATTCTTTTCCTCATTACCTTACCTTCCGAGTTACAAGCCGGCTGCAGGGGAGTGTCTAGCTTCATGCTCAGAAATATAAACTAGTGTTCATTTTAGTGAAGGCGTCTTTAATTTCCTGCATGAAATAGGAGAAAGTGTGGTCATGCTGTGCGAGAACGTCACCACCTTCTTCCAGAGTCGAACCACTATGTCAATAGCTTTACTTATCATATGGTTTCGAAATTCAAACCATTATTCCGTCAACAAATACGCTGAATGTTTTGGCAATATAATTCTCTATTTGTCGGGAGTGTTAAGCTGTAGTTTTTAAACCGATGTGGAGCTTTACCTATTGATATAGAGTCAAACTTGATTCCGAAGACATTACCGTGCAAGCCGCCTAACCCGCTGCATTGTGTGCCATGCTTTATGTTGAGGGAAACGAATTGACAGATATTTTAGCAGTCGGGCACCAGATTTTCTTGTATAAATATCAAAATCGTTGGGGAATATTGCAACCTGGTTTGAGGGTCGAACGGCTACGTGAATAGCTTCACCTATCCTGTGATTCCGAGAGTCTGGCCAGGTATTCCGGGAGTAAATCCGCTGTACACTATTGGTAATGGACACCTTATTTCACGGTTTGAATATTAAAAGTAAAGCGTGAATCCGATTGTGAATGTTTCCAGTGGGTTTAAAGTCAAACGTTCTACCAATTACCTTGCGTTCCAAGAACCTAACCCGCAGCAGCATAGCGTTGCGTAGTGTAAACGGAAACAAATTAATATACAATGTAGTGGCTTGTACTTTAATTTCATGTATGGATGACCATAGCTATAGGTAACCGTTTCTGTACGTTACCATCGTCTTTCAGAATGGCACACCTAGGACAATAGCTTTACCTATAATTGTGTATCCAAGGGTCACACCATGTATATCCGGAATAAATCCGCTGTATACTATTGGCATTGGACGCCATAATACGCGGTTTGAATATTAAAGTAGATTGTGAAACCATTTCAGAACGTAACCAAATGGTATAAAGGCAAACGTTTTACCGATGAACTTTACCCTCCGCGATCCTAGTCTGCCGTCTCGACAGAATAAACTCACGGTCAGTGGAACAAAGTAGTATACATCTAAGTAACGGGAACCTTAATTTCGCGGATGAATTACAGGATCTAGTGTCAATCCAATCGAGAACGGTACCAGCTTCTTCGAGAGTCGAATGGCTAAGTCAATAGCATCACCTATACTTGAGATTCCGAGAGCCAAACCAGGTATTCCGGGGAGTAAATCCTCTAAAAGGTATGGCCAATAGACACGTTAATTCACGGTTAGAATGGTAGAGTAGGGCGTCAATCCGTTACAGAGCATTGCCCATTGGTATAAAGTCAAAAACTTTATGGATGGCCCTTACGTGAGGAGACGGAAACTCGCCGCTTCGAAGTATAACTTCGTGTTCAGAGAAAGAAATTAGTCTTCAATTCAGAGACGGTCACCTCAACTTCATGTATGAATTAAAAGATCGTGGGTCAAACCGTTCGAGAACTAAATCACCATCTCTGAGTGTCGATCGGCTAAATCAATAGCTTATTCTAACCTATGAGTCAGAGTGTCAAACCATGTATTCCAGGAGTAAATCGGCTGATCAGTATTGGCAATAGACACCGTCCATCACAGTATGAATATTAAAGCAGATAACGAATCCGTATGCAAACATTGCTAATTCGTATAAAGTCATTCCTTTTATCGAATATCTAACCTTCCGAGAACATATCCCTATGTAGCGAGCCTCTTGCTAATCGCTCACTGAAACATATTCGTAGACATCCCAGCAGAGAAGCACGATATTTTCATGAATAAATATCGTAATCGAGAGATGAACCATTCGAGAATGCTGTCACCATGTTTGTAGTTCTTAAGGCAAAGTCAATATCTTCACCTATCATGCGATTCCGAGAGTAGAATCAGTCAATACGGGGGAAAAACCCGCTGAACAATATAGGCAATTGTTACGATGTATCACGGTTTGAACATTAAGGTAGAAAGACAAACTGCAGGAGATCGTGATCAAATAGTGTAGAGTCACTCTTCTTACCGAAAGCCTTACATTCCGAGAACATAAGCCGCTGCATCGAGAGTATAACTTCGTGGTCAGAGAAGCAGTTTAGTAGACATTTCAGTGAAGGGCACTTCATGTATAGCTTAGAAGCTCGAGTGTCAAACCGCTCGAGAACGTTCCGAACATTTTTGCGAGACGAACGGCTAAGTCCATAGCTTCACCTATTCCTAGATTCCAACAATCATACCTGGTATTCCGGAGTAAATCCGCTAAACAGTTTGGCAATGGACACCTTAATTCTCCTTATGAATATTAACGTACAGACTCGAGGCGTTGTAAATCGGTACCTATTGGTATAGAGTCAAAATTTTTGCAGAAGGCCTCACTTTCCGAGAACCTAACCCGCTGTATCGAGAGTATAACCTCGTGTTCATGGAACAATAGTATACATTTTAGGGACGGCACCTTAATTTCATTTATGAATTAGTATTTCGATGGTCAAATAGATCGAGAACGTTACCAACATTACGTAGTGTCGCATAGCAAAAGCCGATTGCTTCAACTATCCTGTGATTCCGAGAGTCAAACCAGGTATTTCGGGAGTAAATCCGCTATACAGTATTGGTATCCGACACCCTAATTCACGGTATGAATGTTAGAGTGAAGACTCAAATCGATGTAGATAGTTACCTATTTCTACTGAGATAGGTACTTAGAAAAGGGCTTACCTTCCGATAAGCTAACCCGCTGTATCGAAAGTATAACTTTGTGATCACAGATATGAATTAGTAGGCATTTTAGTGACTGGCACCTTAATCTGATGTATGAATTAGAAGATCTAGTGCCAAACCGTACGAGATATTTATCACCTTCTTTGAGAGCTGAACGACAAAATCAATAGCTTCACCAATCATGTGGTTCCGAGAGGCAAACAAGGTATTCCGGGATTATATCCGCTCTACAGTATAGCATTAGATACACCATTTCGCGGTGTAACCATTAATGTACAGAGTCGAACAGTTGTTGGACATTTCGGATTGGTATAGAGTTAAACTATATACAGAAGGACTTGCCTTCCGAGAATCAAACCCTCTGTATCGACAGTACGTTTTCGTGTATAGAGAAGAAAATTAGTTTACATTTTTAGTGACGGGCACAGTTATTTCATGTATGAAGTAGAAGGTCGAGGGTGAAATCGTAGGAAACATTACCACATTCTGTTAGAGACGAACGACTAGGGCAATAGCTTCACATATCCGGAGATTCCGAAAGTCAAACCAGATATTGCGGCATTAAATGCGCTGTACAGCACTGGCAATAGACACCTCAATTTACGGTTTGAATATTAAAGCAATGCGTCAAGCCGCTTCAGACGGATACCGATTGGTATAAAGACAAACATTTTACCGTGGGCATTACTTCCCGAGAAGCATAACTCACTGATGGCAGTGTTTTGCTTAGTGGTAGTGGAATCTAATTAGTAGACATTTGAGCAAACGGACACCCTATTTTCATGTATAAAGAGCAAAATCGAGACACATGCCGTTCGAGAACGTTATCACCTTCTTTGAAATTCGAACAGCTAAGTCAGTAGCCTCCGCTATCCTGTGATTCCGACTGTCAAACCTGTTACAAAGGGAGTAAATCCGCTGAAGCGTATTGGCCATTGACACCTTAATTCTCGGTACGAATATTAATGTAGGGAGTCAGACCATCTGGGAACATTATCTATTCATATAATGTCATTCCCTTCAGTGAAGATCTTACCTTCCGCGAACCTAACCCGCTGTATCGAGAGTATAACTTCGTGTTCATGGATATAAATTAGTCTAAATTTCTGTGACGGGCGCACCACACTGCAGACAGACTCTCGGAATGACACGGTAGGAGAAGTTATCGTCATGGCAGTACGACTCACAAAAAAAGATGCTAACTTTCTCGAACAGTTTGTCTCTTGACTTTGCTATTCATACGTGAAAATGAGGTGTCCATCTGCTGAAATGTCTACTCATTTGTTTCCGTGAACACATAGCTAGACACTCGCTACAAGGGGGTTATGTTCTCGGAAGGTGATGTACTCGGTATGAAGTATGACTGTATATCATTTTGTAAAGTTCTCCGATGGTTTGCCTCACTATTTTAATATTCAAACCGTGGACTAAGTTGTACATTGTCAGTTCTCTTCACTGGATTCACTCCCGGAATACCTAGTTTGACTCTCGGAATCGCATGTTAGGTGAAGCTATTGCCATAGCCGACCGACCATCATAGAAGGTGGAAACGTTACAAAATCGGTTTGACACTCGACCGTCTATTCCATACATAAAAGAAAGTATCCCGTCACTAAATTGTATACTAATATCTTTCTCTGACCACGAATTGTCGCTCCCGATACAGCGGGTTATGTTCTCGGAACGATTGGCCGTCGCTAAAAAGTTTCACTCTATACCAATTCGTAGCGTTCTACAACGGTTTGACTCGGTACTTTAATATTTATAACGTAAATAGGGTGTCTAATGCCATACTGCACAGCGGATTGACTGCCGAATGACTGGTTTGACTTTCGTAATCACAGGATTGTTTCTGCTATTATCTTAGCCGTTTGACACTCAAAGAAGGTACTATCGTTCTCAAAAGGCTTAAGTCTCGAGTTTGTTATTCATACATAAAGATAAAGTGTCCTTCTGCTAAGATGACTACTAACTCGTTGCGGTGGTCACTGAGCAAGGCACTCGCTACGGCAGGTTATTCTAGTTGGAAGGTAAGGCCCTCCGTAACGGTTAGGAATTATACGAATAGTTGACGATTTACAACGGCCTTACAATGTACTTTAATATTCATACCTTAATTAAGGTGTCCTTTGCCAATGCTGATCAGCGCATTTACTCTCGAAACACCTGACTCGACTCTCGGAATCACAGGATACGTGAAGCTGTTGACATAATCGTTCGACTCTCAATGACGATGTTATCGTTATCTAAAGATTTTACACCTGATCATCTAATCAGTACATGAAATCAAATTGCCCGTCACTAAAATAATTAGTGATAATTAATTAAAATAAAATAATTTGTTTATCTGAACACGAAGCGATACTCTCGATACAACGCGTTAGGTTCTCCGATGGTAAGGCCATCGGTTATTCGTTTGACTCTATACCAAAACGTAACGTTCTACAACGGATTGACTCCGTACTTTAATATTTATACCGCGAAATAGGGAGTCGAATTACAATACTGTACAGGGCATATAATTCCGGAGTACGTGGATTGACTTTCGGAATCACAGGATAGGTGAAGGTATTACCTTATCCCTTTCTTTTGTCAGATAAGCTGGTAACAGTCCCCAACGGTTAGACACTCGATTTGGCTAATAATACGTGAATCTAAGGTGTCCATCTGCTTAAATGGCTACTAATTTGTTTCCGTGAACAATAAGCTAGATATTCGCTACAGCGTGTTACGTTCTAGAAGGAGATGGTTGTCGGTAAAAGGTTCATCTCCATATCAAGTAATACGTTGCTCGAAGTGCTTGTCTCTCGACGTCAATATTCATACAGTCGATTGATGTGTGCATTGGTAATAATGCGCAGTGGATTGACTCCCGGAATACCTGGTCTGACCCCTGGAATCAGAGGATAGGTGTAGGTGTTGACATAGCCGTTCGACTCTCAAAGAAGTTGGTAATGATCTCGAAACTGTTTGGAAATCCTGCTTCTAATTCATACTCCAAATTAAAGTGACCGTCTCTAAAATGTATACTAATTTGATTCTCTCAACATGGAGATATATTCTCCATACTGCAGGATGGCTTCTCTGAAGGAATTGTCTGCGGTGAAAACTCTTGACTAACTTTCATTTGGTAACGTTCTCAAACGGTTTGACGGTATAATTAGTATTCAAACCGTGAACTAGGTTGTCCATTGCCAATACTGTAGAGCGCACTGACACCCGGAATACCTGGTTTGACTCTAGGAATAACAGGATATGTCAAGCTATTACCTTAGATGTGCGACTTTGAAAAAAGGTGATAACGTCTTCGATCGGTTTCACCCTCGACCTTCTAATTCACACACGAAATTTCGGAACCGGGCAGTAAAATGCATACTAAGGAGGTTCTCTAAACAAGAAGTAATATACCGATACAGCGGGTTAGCTTCTCAGTAGGCTAGGCCTTCGGTAACAATCTTGACTCTATACCAATGCGTAACGTTCGACATCGGTTTGACTATGCACTTTGATAGTTATACCGCGTAATAGTGTATGTAATGTCATATTGTACAGCGGATTTACTCCTGGAATGCATGGCTTCACTCTCGGAATCACAGAATAGATGATGCGATTGAGTAAGCCGTTCGACTTTCGAAGAAGGTGGTAACGTTCTTGAATGATCTGACCCTCGGTATTCCAATTAGCACATGATGTTAGGGTGCCCATCACTAAAATGTTTAGTAATCTGATACTCCGAACACGGTGTTATACTATCGGTAGAGTGCGTTAGGCATTCGGAAGGTGAGTTCTTCAGTATGACGTTCGACCATATGGAAATTTGTAATATACTCAAACGGATTTACGCGCTACATTAAATAAAAACCGCGAATAAAGGTGTCTATTTCCTGTACTGGGCAGTGCATTTAATCCCGGAATACCTGGTTTGATTCTTAGATTCATAGGATAAATTAAGGTATTGACTTAGCTATTCGACACTCAAAGAAGGTGGTAACGAACTCAAATGGTTTAACACTCTGCCTTCTAATTCGTACATGAAATGAGAGTGCTCGCCTCTAAAATGTATAACAGCACGCTTCTCTGAACACGAAGATATACCCCCGATACAGCGGGTTAGCTACTCTGATGGTACCGCCCTTGGTGAAAAAGATAGACTATACGATTAGGTAACGACGTACAACTGTGTCGCTCTGTACATTAATATTTGTACGGGGATGTAGGTATTTTAATGGCGATACTTTACAGCCGATTTACTCCCGCAGTGCATCGTCTGACTCTCGGAATCAAAGGATAGGTTAAACCATTGACTTGGCCGTTTGTCTCTCACACAAGGTGGTAACCATCTCGAACGATTTGACACTCGGTCCTTCAATTCATACATGAAGTTAAGGAGCCCGTCACTGAAATGGAGAATGTTTTCTATCTCTGCACACGATGTTATTCTCTCGATAGAGCTGGATATGTCATCAGAAGGTAGGGTATGCGATAAGGTGTATGGCATTATATCAATTCGTAACGTTCTCGTACGGCTTGAATCTCTACTCAAATATTCATGCCGTGAAATAGTCATTCGATTAAAAATACTGTCCAGCAGTCCTACTCCCGGAATAACTGGCTTGACTATCGGAATCACAAGTATAGGTGAAGCTATTGACCCTGCCGTTCGTCTCTCGAAGAAGCTGGAAACGTTCTCGAACTGTTTTACACTTGATCTGCTTATTCAATCGTAAAATTGAGGTAACCCATTTGCTACTATGCTCACTTAATTGTTTAGCTGAAAATTAAGTTAGTGATTCGCTACAGCTGGTTACACTCTCGGAAGGCAAGGTATTCGGCAGAAAGATTGAATCTATTCCACATTGTAACGTTCTCCATCGGCTTCAATCAATACTTTAATGTCACTACCGTGAAATAGGGTGTCTAATGCCAATACTGATCAGGGGACCTACTCCAGAAATACCTGGTTTGACATTCGGGATCGCAGGATACTTGAAACCATTGACGTATCCGATCGACTCCCAAACAAGGCGGTAACGATCTAGAACGGTTTGACCCTCGACCTTCTAAGTCATAGATGATATTAAGGTGGCCATTTCTAAAATGTATACTGATGTGTTTCATTGAATACGAAGCTATACTCTGGATGCAGCGGGTTTGCTTCTCGGAAGGTAAGGTCTTCGGTCATGATGATGACTTCATAGCAATATGTAACATTCTACAACGGTTCGGCACTGTACTCTAAAATGCATATAGTGAATTAAGGTGTCTTTTGCCAATACCGCTGAGCGCATTTACTCCAGGGATACCTGGTTTGATTTTTGGTATCACAGTATTGGTTATGCTGTTAACATAGCTGTGCGACTAACAAAGGACGTGGTACCGTTCTCGATCGGTTAGACTCTCGATTTTCCTATTCATACTTGAATATGAGGTGTTAGTCTGGTGAAATGTCTACCAATTTAACTCAGTGACCATTGAGCGAAGCACTCCTTACAGCGTGTTAGTTTTTCGGAGGTAAAGCACTTTGGTAAAACATTTGACTGTATTGCAACTGGTAACGTTCTCAAAAAGATTGACGCACTGTATTTAATATTCAAACCGTAAATTAAGGTGCCTGTTATCAATACTGTTCAGCGAATTCACTCCCGGATTA
This sequence comes from Lasioglossum baleicum, assembly GCF_051020765.1. Lineage (NCBI taxonomy): Eukaryota > Metazoa > Arthropoda > Insecta > Hymenoptera > Halictidae > Lasioglossum > Lasioglossum baleicum. Next base: position 10,149 of record NW_027471823.1, on the reverse strand, counting down.
GGTGATTTGACTCTCGTAAAGACAGGATATCGGACGCAACAGACTTAGCCGTTCCTCTCTCAAAGAGGGTGGTTCCACTCTCGAACGGCTTCACTCTTGATTCTCATATTCATTCATGAAAGTGTGGTGTCCGTCATGGAATATATCGACTAATATATTGTCGTGAACAATAAGCAAGACACACGATACAGCGCGTTTGGTACTCGGAATGTAAGGTAATCGTTAAAATGAATGACGTTATACCAATTCCTATCGTTCTCAATCGGTTTAACGTTCTGCTCTAATATTCATGCCGGTTTTGCTCCCATAATACCTGATTTGGCTCTCGGAATCGCAGGATAGGTAAAGCAATTGACATAGCCGGTCGACTTCCAAAGAAGGTGGCATCGTTTCCTAACGGATTAACACTCGATCTTCTAAATAGTGCATGCAATTATGGTGCCTGACACTAAAACTTATACTATCTTGCTTCTCTGAACACGAAGTTACACCCCATATAGCGCGGGTTAGCTTCTCTGTAGGTATGGCCTTCGGTAGACGGTGTGAGTCTATAGGAATTGGTGTCACTCTGGAACGGTCTGACGCTTTACGCTAATTTGCAAACCATCAATTATGGTGTCAATTGGCAACACTATTCAGCGGATATACACCCGGAATACATGGATTGACTTTCGGAATCACGGAATTGGTGAAGCTATTGACTTAGCTGTTCGTCGCACATAGAAGGTGGTATCGTTCTCGAACGCCTTGACTCTCGATCCTGATATTTATACGCAAACGTGTGGTGTTCGATCTCTAGAAGGTCCATTAATTTGTTTCCGTGCACATTAAGCAGGACTCTCGCTACAGCGGGTTGGGATCTCGGAAGCTATTGCATTCCAGTAAATGGAGTGACCTTATGCGAAATAGAAATGTTCTCCGTCGGATTGACTCTCTACATTAATATTCTCATCATTAATATAGATGAAGCTATTGGCGTAGCCGTTCGTCTCTCATAGAAGGTGGCACTGTTCTCGAGCAGTTTGACACTCAAACTTCTAACTAGTACATGAAGTGATGGTGCCCTTCACTGAAATGAATACCAACTTCTTTCTCGCGGAAACGAGCTTATTCTCTCCATGAAGCCGGCGAGGTTCGCGGGAGGTAAGGCCTTCGGTAAAACGTTTGACTTTATCCCAATTGGTAACGTTGTCAAACGGTTTGACGGTCTACTTTAAGATTATGACCGCGAATTAAAGTGTCTGTTGCCAAAAGAGTTCAGTAGACTTTCTCCCGGTATACCAGGTGTGACCCTTCGAATCACCGTACAGGTGAAGCTATTTACATAGCCGTTCGTCTCTCACAGAACGTTTTTCTTTTCATACGTGAATGTCGGGCTCCGGTCTGCCAATGCGTCTACTAATTTGTATCCGTGAACACTAAGCAACACACTCGTTGCAGCGGGTTAGATTCTCGGAAATTAAGACCATCGGTAAAAGGCTCTCTCCGACGAGAGCCTCAAGTGTGGAAGATTCCCGAAGAGATGGAAGAGATGAAAGAAGGCCAAGGTGATATTGCTGCAGAAGCCTGGCAAGACCCAGCAATCTCCGTCGGCGTACTGGCAGTTCTACTTGCTGGGCGAGGGCAGAATGTTGTTGGAGAGGGTGTTCCACGTAAACTGAGCTCCCACCTCTCATCGGTCGGTCCGGATCTGGACGTTGGCCAGTTCGGTTTTAGGCAGGGCCGATCGACCATCGAAACGCTCCTACGCGTCAAGTTCCTCTCGGAACGGGTCGTTCGACGGGGTGCGGTGATGCTAGCGGTCGGGCTCGACATCGCCAATGCATTCAACGTGTCGCCCTGGACAGATATCAGGTCTGCACTTGTTCGAATCCGAGTGCCGGACTACCTGGCAACGATGATTCGTGCATTCCTGTTGACAGGTATTTAGAATATCCCGGGAGGGACGGAAGTGTCAGCCGGGGGGGTATACTGCGGGGTCCCGCAGGGGTCGGTGCTGGGCCCCATCCTGTGGGACTAAGCCTTCGACGAGGTGCTAGACGCCGCGATCCCGACCGGAGTGAGCGTCACGTGTTACGCGAACGATACCTTGGTCGCGACGAGCGGGATGTACAACGAGGAGACCGCCCTGCGCGCCGAAGAAGGGACGGTCGCTGTAGTTGGGACCATAGATCGTCTGGGATTCGGCGTCTCACTGGTGAAGATCCAGGCCATCTGGTTCCACAGCGGGAGGAAGAAGCGGGTAATACCGCCCGCAAGAGGAAAAATTAGCGTGGGAGGGAATGCCGCCCAGAACGGAGGAAAAATGAAGTACCTCGTCCTCGTACTGTACGGCCGATGGACCTTCGAGGCCCATTCCGAGGGGCTCACCCCCGTCTGCAGCGGATGGGAGTAGCGCTGTGTCGTCGACTACTGGCCAACATAGGAGTGCCGGACGAGAGGGTTCGCCGAATCTACGCCGGTGTCATCCGCGCGATGGCCCTGCACGGGGCACCGGTGTCTGCGGAAGAGCTGATGGCCAGAAAGAAGAACCGCGCCAATGTGGCTAGCGTTTGATGACGGGTGGCCAACAGGATCGCAACAGGATACCACACCCTCACGCACGAGGCGGTCGCCGTTCTGGCAGGCCTCCCACTGATGGACCTGCTGGCGGCAGCGGCAGCGCGGACCTACGGCCTCCTGCTCCAATATCGCGTAGGGAACCCCGGTCCAGGATCGGGGGAACTCGAAGAAATCGCAGAAACGGAGTGGGAGATCGGGCGGTCCGTCATAAAGAGGTGGCAGGGCCGGCTGCGCAGGTCAGACAGCGCACGCCACCGGGCCGTCAGCCCATCGCCCCGGCACTGGACGACTGGATGAGGAGCTGCAGCAAGCGGACATTCCGCCTCAGTCAGGTACTCTCCGGGCACGGATGCTTCGGGGAGTACCTGCACATGATCTGGAAGGAGGTGACGCCAGGGTGTTGGCATTACGGAACGGAGGTGGACGCCGCGCAGCACACCCTGGAGGATTGTCCGGCTTGAGCGCCGGTGAGATGCAAGCTCCAGCGGCTCGTAGGATAGGACCTCCCGCTCCATGCCATCGTATCCGAGATGGATGGGAGCGATCGAGTTTGGCAAGCGGTGGCCGCCTTCTGCGAGCAGGTCATGCAGCGAGCTCGAGGCAGGCTCGTCGCTCGGCAAGCCGGTGTTAATCCGGTGCGAGGAGGGAATCACGGATAATCGTCCGGTGAAGAACCTCCGGCGGCGAGGCGCGTTCCCGCCTTACGCCTTCAAGCCGATCGGAGGGGCCCACGGGCGGTCGGCCGAGGGAGCGAGCGTCGAGGAATGGCGGTCAAAGGAGATGTCGGTGCCGCGAGAGTGGACTCGCGGCACTTCCGAAGGAAGATGCTGACTGGACTTGGAAGACAGGCGAGGAGCCCACCGTGAGCTGAAGTCGCGGGGAAGCACCGGTGCCTTAGGTTCGCAAAAGCGTTGCCTTTCATCCCGGGCCCTCGCATGTGCGAAGAGGACGAACCACCGCGGGGGGTATAGTGGGTAAGAATTCCACAGACCCCCGGCCTCCCACTCAAGGGGCCGGAACATCTTGGGAAGATCCTCCTCCGTCAACAAAAGAAAAAGAAAACTAAAGGTGTCAAACCGTCGGAGAACATTACCAATCCGTATAAAGTCATTCTTTTCACCGAATACCTTAACTTCCGAGATCATAGCTCGCAGTAACGAGTGTCTTGCTTAATGTTCTCGGAAACATATTAGTAGACATTTTAGCAGGCAGACATCACATATTCGCTTATACATGTGAACAACGAGAGTCAAGGCGTTCGAGAATGTTATCAACTTCTGTAAGAGTCGAGCGGCTAACTCAATTGCTTCATCTATCTTGCGAATTCGAGAGACACACCAGGTATTACGCGACTAAACCCGCTGTTCAGAATTTGTATTATACACCCTATTCCATGGTATAAATATTAATGAACAGGCTCAAACGTTACCTGTTGCCAAACAGTCAAACATTTTACCGAAGACCTTACCATCAGAGTAGCTAATCCACTGGTTTGTGAGTATAACATGGTGTTCAGAGGAACAAATTAGTATACATTTCAGTCACGGGAACCATCATTTCATGAATGATTTAGCAAGTCGTGTGTCAAAGCGTTAGAGCACGTTACGACCATCTGTGGGAGTCGAACGGCTAAGTGAATAGCTCCACATATCCTGTGATTACTAGGGACAAGCAGGTATGATGGTAGCAAATCCACTACCAGTATTGGCATTAGATACCATAATTCACGGTTTGAATATTAAGATAGAGTGTCAATCCGTTGTCTATCGTTACCTACTCGAATAGAGTCAAATATTTACCGACGGCCTTACTTTCCAAGAACCTAACGCTCTATAGCGAGTGTCATGCTTAGAACTCACGGAAACAAATTAGTATACATTTAAGTGGGAAGCACCTTAATTCCATTCATGAATAAGTTGATCGAGTGCTAATCCATTCGACAACATTACCACCTTTTTTTGAGTTGCACGGCTAAGGCAGTATATTCACGTATCCTGTGATTCCGAGATTCAAACCAGGTATTCAGGGAGTAAATCGGCTCAGCAGTATTTGCAACATGTACCTTAGTTCACGGTTTGCATATTTAAAGCAGCGGGTCAAACCGGTGCATATCGTTACCAATTGCTATACAGTCAAAGGCTTTACGGAAGACCTTATCGTCCGTAAAACTAACCGGCTGTATCGAGAGTATAACGTCATGTTCAGAGAAAAAAGTATGTCTCCATTGCAGTGCCGGACACCTTTACTTCATATATGAATTATAAGATCGAGTGTCAAACCGTTCGTGAAAGTTACCGCAGTCTGTGATAGGCTGGCGGATAAGTGTATAGCTCCATCTATTCGAAGATTCAGAAAGTCTAACCAGGTATTCCTGGAGTAAGTCCGCTGGACAGTATTGGGAATAGACACCTTCATCCGCGTTTTGAATATTCAAGTGCACCGTCGAACCATTGCAGAACATTTCCTATTGTTATAGATTTAAACACTTCGTTGATAGCCTAACCTCCGGAGATGAAAACGCGCTGCATCGAAAGTATAACTTCGTGATCAGCGAAGCATATTAGTAAATATTATCGCATCGTGGACCTTAATTTCATTGGGAATAAGCAGATCGAGGGTCGAACCGTTCGAGAAGGTTGCCACTTTCTTTGAGATTCGAAAGGTTAAGTCAATAGCTTCACCTGTCCTGAGGTTCCAATTGAACAAATCTGGTACCCGGGAGTAAATCCGCTGATGAGTATTTGAAATAAACGCCTTAATTCACGATTTGAATAATAAAGTAGAGCGTGAAACCATTTGGGATCGTTATCAGTTGGTATAAAGTCAGATGTATTACCAATAACCTTACCTTCCGAAAACCCATCACGCTGCAACGAGTGTGTTGATTAGTGTAAACGAAAGCACATTAGCATACATTGTAGTGCCGGGCACCTTAGTCTCATGTACGAATGAGAAGATCGGGAAGCATACAGCTCCAGAGCGTTACCACCTTCTTTGAGAATGGCGCATCTATGACAATAGGTTCACCTATCCTGAGATCCCGAGAGTCACACCAAGTATATAAGGAGTAAATCCGCTGTACAGTATTGGCAATAGATACCTTAATTCACGGTTTCAATATTAAAGTATAGCTTCAAACCGTTTGAGAACATTACTAATTGGTAAAACGTATTACGCTTTACCGGATACCATACCTACCGAGAATATACCCCGCTGTTCATGGATATGACATCGTGGTCTGAGAAGCAAATAAGTATACATTTTAGTGTCGGGCATTCTCAATTTCATCTATGAATTAAAAGGTCGAGTGTAAAACCGTTCGAGAAAGTAACCACCTTCTTCGAGCGTAGAGCAGCTACGTCGTTAGCTTCGCCTATGCTGTCATGTCGAGAGACAAGCCAGGTATTCCGCTACTAAACCCGCAGTACTGTATTGGAATTACACATACTATATCATGTTTTAAATATTAAAGAATAGAGTCAAACCATTGTAGAACGTTACTTAGTGGTATAGAGTCAACCTTTTTGCCGAAGGCTTTACCTGCCGAGAACCAATCCCGCTGTATCGAGAGTATGACTTCATGTGCAAGGAAGCAAATTTGCATATCTTTAAGTGACGGCGCCCTTAATTCCATGTGTGAAGTAGAAGATCGAGAGTCAAGCCGTTGGAGAACGATACCAACTTTCTTCAGAATCGCACAGGTCAGTCAATATCGCCACCAATCCTACGATACTGAGGGTCGAATGAGGTATTCAGGGTGTAAATCTGCGGCAGAGTATTGGAAACACACATCTTAATTCACAGTCTAAATATTAAAGCAGGCCGTCAAACCGTAGGGGAACAATACCTATACGTGTAGGGGCAAACTTCTTACAGAATGCCTTACCCTCCGGAATGCTGTCCCGCTTAACAGAGAGTATAACACCGTGTTCATATATACGAACTAGTGTACATTTGAATGATGGGCACCTTAATTTCATGCATGAATTAGAAGATCCAGGGTTGAACGGTTCGCGAACGTTACCACTTTCACTGAGAGTCGAACGGCTAAGTCATTCACTCCACCTATCCTGCGATTCGGAGAGGCAAACCAGGTACTCCGAGAGGAAGAGCGCTGAACAATATTGTCAATAGTCACCTTAATTCTAGGTCTCAATATCAACGCGGAAAGTCAGACCGATGCACAACGTTAGCTACTAGTATAGAATCAAACACTGAATCGACAGCATTTCCTTCCGAAAAGCTAACCCGCAGTTTGGAGAGAATAACACCGTGTCCAGAGGAATGAAGTATTCTACATTTTAGGGACTAGCACCATAATTTCTTACATTAATTAGAATGTCGGGTGTCACGCCGTTCGAGAGCGTTACCACCTTCTGTGAAAGTCGAACGGCTAAGACCATCACTTCACCTATCCTGTGATTCCGGGAGCCACACAGGGTATGTCAGGAGTCAATCCGCTGTACACTATTGGCAATGGACACACTAATTCACTGTACGGATATTAAAGTAGAGCGTGCACACGAAAACAGTTTCCTAGACACTGTAGCGGGCGGACACTTTATTTTCATATATGAATTAGAAGATCGAGTGTCAAACCGTTCGAGATTGTTCCCCTATTTTTCGGGTGCCGAACAGCTAAGTCAACAGCTACACCTATTCTGAGAATCCAAGAGTGAAACGACGTATTCCGGATGTAAATCCCCGGTAGAGTATGTACAATAGATACCTTAATTCACCGTGTCAATAATAAAATACTGAGGCGCACCATTGTAGAGCGCAAACTATGGGTATGGGATCTAACTATTTTCCGAAGGCCTTACCATCGGGGAATCCAACCCGCCGTATCGACTGAATAACTTCGTATTGAGGGAAGTAAATCAATAGACATTTTAGTGACCCCACCGTAATTTCATGGATGAATAAGGAGATCGAGAGTCATGCCTTTCGGGATCGTTACCACCTTGTTTGGGATTCGCACAAGTAAGTCAATATCTTCTCCTATCCTGTGATTCCGAGGGTCTAACGAGGTATACCTGTAGTAAATTCTCTATACATTATTTGCAATAGTCACCCTAATTCACAGTATAAATATTAATGAATACAGTAAAACCGTTGTACAAGGGTACCTATTGGTACATAGTCAAATTTTTTCCCTCCGAGATCCTAACCCGCTGTATCGAGAGTATATCTTCGTGTTCAGAGAAGTAAATTAGTTGACATTTTAGAGATGGGCAGCTTAATTTCATGTAGGAATTAGAAGATCGAGTGTCGAACCTTCCGATGACGTTGCCACCATTTGTGAGATACGAACGACTAAGTCAACAGCTTCACCTATCTAGTGATTCGGAGTGTCAAACCAGATACAGCTGATGTAAATCCACTGAAGAGTATTGTCAATAGACACCTTAATTCACGGTTTGAACAAAAAAATAAATCGTCGATACCATTTGAAAGCAGTGGCAGTTGGCTTAAAGTCAAACACTTTACCGATGGCCTTACTTTCGGAGGTGCTAACTGGCCGTTTCTGTAGTACAACTTCGTACTGCGAAAATGAAATTTGTCTTCCTTTCAGTGACGGGCACCTTAACTTCATGTACGAACTTGAAGTTCGAGGGAAAACTACTCGAGTACTTTGACACAATCTGTTAGAGACGAACGGCTAAGTCAGTATCTTCACCCATCCTGCGATTCCGAGAGACAAACCAGGTATTCTGGGAGTAAATTCGCTGTACCGTATTGGCAATGAACACCTTAATTCGCGGCTTGAATATTATAGAAGACAGTCAAACCGCTGTAGAACGTTACCAATTGCCGTAAAGTCACACGCTTTACCGGAGACCTTACCTTCCGCAAAACTCTCCCGTTTCATCGAGAGCATAGCTTCCTGCTCAGAGAAAGAAATTAGTAAACATTTTAGTGACGGGCACTTTAATTTTATGAACGAAATAGAGGATCAAGTGTCAAGCCGTCCGAGAATGTAATCACATTCTATGTGAGTCGCACATCTAAATCAATAGCTGCACATATCCTGTGATTGCGAAAAGTAAATCAGGTACTCAAAAATATACCGCGAATTAATGTGTCTAGAGCCTATACCTTTCGGCGGATTTACTCCCGGAGTAGCTGTGCTTGACTCCCGGAATCACAGGAGAGGTGGAGCTTGTGAATTACTTCTGCGTCTCTCAGATAAGGTGGTATCGTTCTGGAACGATTTGACCTCGTATCTTTTAATTCATACATGAAATTATGATGCCCATCACTAAAATGTATGCTAATGTTCTTCTCTGACTACGGAGTCATACTTTCGATGCAGCTGGTTAGGTTTCTCGGAATGCAAGGCTGTCTGCAATAAGTTTGTTTTCATACAAATTGTTTACGTTATACATGGTTTGACTTTATACTTTAGCATTTATACCGTGAATTGTGGGGCCCAACGCCAATACTATTCAGCGGATTTACTCCTGGAATATCAAGTTTGTGTCTCGGAGTCATAGGCTACGTGGAGGTTCTAACTTAGCTGTACGGCTCTCGAGAAACGTGGTACCGTTCTCGAAAGGTTTGACTCTCGATCTGCTTGTTCGTACACCAAATTACACTGCCCGTCACTCAAATGTGTACTAATTTTGTTTCCCTGGCAACGAAGTTATACTGTCAATACAGCGGATTAGATTCTCGGAAGATATGGTCGTCGGTAAAAAGTTCGACTGTATAGTAACAAGTATCGTTCTACAACGGTTTGACACTATACTTTAATACTCTTACCATGAATGCGGGGTCTATTGCCAATACTGTTCCTTGCATTTCTCCCAGAACACCTGGTTTTACTCGCGGAATAATTGGATAGCTGGTGCTAATGATTAGCTGTGTGTCTCTCGAAGAACGTGCTACCATTCAGGAACGGTTTGACACGCGACCTTCTAATCCATACATGAAATTAATGTGCCCGTCACTAAAATGTATCCCAATTTGTTACTCTGAACACCATGTTATGCTGTCGAAACGGCGGGATACCATCTCGGAAGGCATGGCCGTCGGTAAGAAGTTTGACTCTATACCAATAAGTAACGTTCTACATCGGTCTTACACGGTATATTAACACTCGTACCGCGAATTAGCGTGCCTATTGCCACTACTGTCCAGCGAATTTACCCCCGGATTACCTGGTTTCCCATGGAATCACAGGATAGGTGAAGTTATTAACTTAGCCGTTCGAATCTCAAAGTGGAATGCTACGTACTCGAAGTGTTGGACCGTCAATCATCTAATTCATACATGAAATTAAGGTGCCGCCACTAAAATACATACTAATTTGTATCTGTCATTACGAAGTTATACTCTAGATATCGCATATTAGGCTCTCGGAGGGTAAGGAACACTTTTGTCATTATACCAATATGTAAAGTTCTACAAAGGTTGGACTGTGTACTTTAATATTTAGACCGTGAATTAAGGTTTCCATTGCCTATACTCTTCAGCGTATTTACTTGGTATTACCTGGCGTGGATCTCGTAACTGCACGATGGGTGAAGCTATTGACAGATCTTTTCGACTCTCAAAGTGGGTGGTAACGTCCTCGAACGCTTT
>NW_027471822.1:0-19559 GCF_051020765.1 Lasioglossum baleicum | reverse complement strand
ACTATATAATTCAAGAAGTGGAATTAATTAGTTTGAATACTTTCGAAAGATACTACTACACGCATGTCTCGAATGAATTCTAAAGTATCTTCCAGAAGGAAAAAAAAAATTATTCGTCACCCGTTAGATGTAGTATCAAAGACGCGTATCAAAGAATTTATAAAAGGATTATTCGTAATATTTTAATATCGAAAAAGATGTTTATACAACACGTGCACGAGCAATTATTCGAGATGTACAAGTTGCGTGGACATATAATTATATTATATAATTTATCGAGGATTCCGAGGTACATAATAACGATTAAAAAAGCGTTCACAAACGATTATCGATGATGTATGACAAATTATTTCAGTTTTTGTCCTACGAGCGATCCCAGATCGATGTGACGCAGTGATTTCTCGTTGCTTGAATAACAAAGCACGGCGATTACAAAGTAAAATGAGTAAACAGTCATTTTGCAACGTTTGCAGTAAAAAGATACATTTTCGTTCCTCGGTCAATTTATTACTCCTCTCATTAAATGGAAAAAGCTTTGTGAAATTGCAGAATTTTTTAAATTATTACCACACTGATTAATTTTATTATTCGGTCAACTAAGGGAAAAAGTTTAATCCCGCAACTTCCTGGAATTCGTATTTATTAAATAATATTCCAAAACAAAATTTAGTATAGATCACGCAAAGGTGCGCAGTTTGTTTTAATTATTACCCGTTTAATTACTTTTATTATTCGTTTGATTAAACGGGAAAAGCTCTCAGTTTGCTGTGTAAATTCGCTGTATAAAAAGTACACTTATTTTTTAAGTTTCTACAGTACCAAACTCGATTTTTTTTCCGTTAAATTCACCTCGAATTGCTGTACAAAATCACGCAACTTTTTCAATCTCCACCCTGTTAATTAATTCGATCAGACGTTGAATCTACACACCCTCGCCAATTGAAATTTTCACGTACGTGTCTAAAATTCAACGCGAATCGTTACACAAAATCGTACAATTTTTTCAATTTCCCGTTAATTAATTTCACCAACACCCTCTTGAAACATACATATTCTACTCACCCTCGAAAATCGAAATTTTCACATATGTAAAATATTTTTTAACGATAATTAAATACTTTACTTACGTATCCAATCATAGCTGTCACACAAAATCATACCAACTTTTAAATTTCCACCTCGTCGACACTTTCATGGATCGTTCAATTTAACAAAACGAGATGAAGCAATCCCTCGAAACCCCCGTTTCCATTTGCTCGAATATTATTGAAAATCTTATTTTTCGATTGATGTCTAAAATTCAACGCGAATCGTCACACAAAATCGTACAATTTTTTCAATTTCCCGTTAATTAATTTCACCAACACCCTCTTGAAACATACATATTCTATTCACCCTCGCAAATCGAAATTTTCACGTGTGTAAAATATTTTTTAATTATAATTAAATACTTTACTTATGTATCCAATCATAGTTGCCACACAAAATCGTACGAACCTTTAATTTTCCATCTCGTCGACACTTTCATGGATCGTTCAATTTAACAAAACGAGATGAAGCAACCCCTTGAAATTCCCTCTTCCTCTGGTGCACGCGAATTTGCTCGGACGTTATTGAAAATCTTATTTTTCGAATTTCTACCCTGCCAATTAATCCCATCGAGCGAGCCAATCGAACAGAACGAGTCTGACGCTTTCAATCTCGTCGGTTCCGCCCCTTTGCCACCCCAGCGATGAATTACCCGGCCTGACCAGGATCGCTCCTCGCCGATTCCAGGTTAACCGCGACTCCCGCTGTACCCGGACAATCAACATCCGAATATATTCCCACCCCGTCGACCCTGGAACACCCCTTTGACGAGAGGCGAGGAAGGAGACACCCCGTTCCCTAGATCCTGGACCGCAACGCTTCGCGGAATGCTCGAAATCTCCGAGACCACCCCCTTTACGGCCCTGCTACCCCTGTTTTCTAAATTTCCACGATCCACGCACGGGTAGATGCCGAGAAACACTTGATCCGCACGCTCCACGGAGCCCCATTCAGCCCGGCGCTTTTGTCGCAATCGTTTGTCCCCGCTGACAATAGACCCATGATAATTGAATCATCCATGGTGGAGAAATTAGCTTGGAGAACGCTTTTGTCGGCTATCCAGCCGCTCGATTTAAACATTATCGAGCAATTACCCTATTCCGACCAACAATCCACTGATCTACCTTTTGCGAATCGTTGGAGCTTCGGGATCATGGTTATTAGAGTGGTTTTAATAAGCGTGTAATAATTTTATGTCGATAATTCTGATTTTGATTATTTTGACGATCTTTTGCATCATTCTTTGGTAGTTTCTTGGACTATTGGTCTATATTCGTTTCATATTTCGCTTTGTATTTACAAATTTCGAGTAAAGCTGAAAAAAGTTCACGTTCGAACAACTTTTTTCTCGTTTGAACTGTTAGAACATTTGATCGAGTTTATTCTGGAGATTTTCTTCGTTATTTTTACGGCAATTGTAGTCTGAACACGTGTTAATACTAATTTTGCGAAATATAAAATGGTTACAAATTTCTGCATATCGAGTTTTCCAACGTGGACTCAAAAGTATACTGAGGAAGTTTGGATAATAAAATTCGAGACACCCAGTATATGCCAACGTATTTTTACACACCGCCGTGTATTCTTTTCTAGACATTTTCTCCCATTTACATCGGTGCACCCCTTTTCGCGCAGGCTCGTGATCCGAGGAAAGGGTTGTCGGAACCAGAATTAACCCCCGTTGAAGGGTTCGTTGGGCAAGAATGATTGCAATTGTCGCTGCAATGGACGCAGCGCGCTCGTTCCATGATCGAGTCGATGGCTTTGAAAGAAATGTTCCTGCCATTGAAAACCGATCGTATGTCGTGCATGGAAAGGCGGCATGTCGCGTCGTTGCGCATCTCTCTTCTCTTTCTCTCTCTTCTCTCTCTATTTTAAACAACCATTGACCGAACTCTACTCGAGCGTCACTAACGATAGAACCACGTGCACCGGCACTTTCGCTTTCGCTCTCGTCTAGGAAAATTTGTAACGGGGTCCCCGTAGCAGCGAGCTTCGTCATCGGCATCCCCGTCACCCCCATGGAAATGAAATTTCATATGGTCATTGAAGGATCTTCGATATTTCGCTCGAAAATCGAGTATGCGTGCGAAAATTCTGCTTCTTCGCGAATACGAAATTCGTGTTTATCTATATGCACACCTAAATTGTACCAGCCAATTAATTCTGAATTATTAACTAATTAGAACGCAGAAGAGGTTCGCAAAGCGAGGGTTAATTAGGGTTGTATACACTTGTTTGTCTTTGTTACAACTTCACGATTCTTCTCGCTTTTTTATATCTGGTAAGTGGGTTTAGCTAACAATTATAGATCGGGAGGTCGAACTTAATTCGCAATCAATAACCAATGCCTCGGAACTTTGAAATCTGAAGCCAAAACTCAAAGATCAAGGATCAAATCTCAGTACTCGAGACTAGGAATTGCGAATCGAGGGAAACTCAGACTCGGTACTCGGGATTGAGAATTCTGAATCGAGAAAAACTAAGGACTCAGTGCTGAGGTTTGAGAATTCTGAATCGAGGTAAACTAAGAACTGAGAATCGTGAATTAAGGAAAACTAGTAACTCACGACTCAGGACTTATTATTTAGGATTAAAAATTGTGAATCGAGGAAAACTATGAACTCAAAACTTAGGAATCAGTTCTCGGGACTAAAACTTGCGAATTGAGGAAAACTATGAACTCAAGACTCAGGAATCAGTACTCAGAACTAAAAATTGTGAATTGTGGAAAACTAAGAACTCAGGACTCGGTATTCAAGATTGAGAATTTTGAATCGAGGAAAACTAAGGACTCGGTACTTATAACTCAGAATTCTGAATTAAGAAAACCTAGGAACTCCGGACTCGACACTTCGGACTGAGAGTTACGAAGGAAAACCAGGAACTCAAAACTCGACACCGAGTGCAGAAAATTACGACTCGAGGAAAAGTAACAGACGCGTAACCATTAGTGCCTTCTAACGAATGTCGAAACGTCCGATGGAACGAAACCCGTGGAATTTCGCGGAATGTCCGGGCCGCGGTTTCACTGTTCTTCAAACAACACGAGCCGATCGTTAAGTTTCGTTACGCCTGTGGAACTTTCATTAATTTCAGATGCACAGGAAGTCTATTATTTTTTACGCCAAGCAACGGGCGACTTTCACCGGCGGTGCGGTTAAAACCAACAGCCGCGTTGCGTCGTCGCGTTCTGCCGTGCGATTTCCTGCGTTCGCGCGAGGCGTACGGGTCGCTACGTGCAATTTCGACCTCGAAACGGCGAATTAACCGACTGGTACCCGCACGAACGCGTGACACGTACCTCGTCCCCTGACAAACACGAAAATTCATAAATCCCATCCGTGCGGCCCTAATTTGCCCGGTACACGAACCGCGCCGCTCATCGATCACCCTGTCACGCGAGAAAGAAACCCGCGACTCGGCTAATCCCGCGAGGATCTCGAAAACTCGGCTACGCTTCTTTAATAATTTGCGAATTCCCGATGCCAATGGCCGCCACGGGCTGTTCGTTAGACGCCCTGCCATCCGGCGTCGATCAGACAGACGTCGAATTCAGCTCAGCGATCGCTGATCGGGAACAGAGGCCCTCGCTTAATTAACAATTTCTCTCGTCCTTTCATCCCTCTCGCCAGCCACGTTTTAATTAACCACCAGCTAACCTGCACCACGTCCCTACAGCTTGGACTGATTAAAAATCCAGGAACTCGGCTGACGTTTACCGAGACTACGTTCTTTCTCGGAGGAGACTGACGTCTCCGTTTTAATTGTTTCGTTGGTTTTATTCAACGGGAAAGTCTCGCTGATCACAGAGTAGGTGTATAAATTAATTTTCCAACCAAAAGAAGGAGGGGCGAAACGAAAGAGCAGGAATTGTGAACTAAGTTAATTCTTTGGGGGTTTCTATAGGAAATTACGAATGGAGTTCGCAGATCCGGAATAAAAATTCATTAAGGTAGAAAAAATATATTCGAGTTTTCATAGTTCGTTACATGGTAAACGTATTACAGTTTAAACGAACTTTAAAAAAATTTCCAAATTTTTTACGAAAAATTCTAAATTATCTCGCTTCATATTTCTCTATGTATTTCTCTTCATATACGTGTTATTAATTTTTCGATATTTTCGTTTATTACATTTCCTTTCAAGCTCTTCTTCTCTCGTTTCTCTATCTATGGATATTTTTTTATCAAATTAAGGCTATTCATCGCAAAGACGTTTTTAACTTTTTGAATAAAAATTCTGCATTCGATGTTATCAATTTTTCAATGTCTTCTTCTATTCCAGTTTCTTCAAAGCTCTTCCCGCTCTCACTTCTCCATTTACCGGCAATTTGACCGGTGGTGGTAGGTTTAGCGTTAAAGATCGATCACTGATAGGTTAGGGGTTGTAATCCGTGTATTAATAAATTTATTTGCAAACCGAAATTTCCTCAGGGTTATTTTCGTGCGATTGAAATGTCGTTTTTAAACGAGGGGTGCATTTGAATATTTATATAACAGGAAATTGGCTATTTTCCAAGAGAAACGCGAAGATTAGAAAACCCTGACTCGATTCCATCTTATCTAAGCAAAGCGAAGCTTTGTTCGGGGCTGTATGGAAGCGTGAAACTCCTAGATTTATAACAATTTCACGGATTTCGGTATTTCCCGAGTCTATAATCGTCCCCTGTTCGAAATCGAAAGCTGCGGCTATATTTTTAGAGATCGATGCGACGAGGCTCAGTTAGGGGTGGCTCGAGACACAAAATTCGCGAACCATATTTAGATCGCGACGGTCCCTCGTCACGATCCAATTTTATGGATTATTTTCGAGTATTATATTTTTATCCTCGGTGTATCACCTTGTCCGGAGCTGGAATATCATGGAACCCAAGGGGGTGAGACCGGGGAAAAGCGAATTTCTCGTCGGGGTTCTCGAGGAAGGAACCTCGAGGTGTTCCTCGGGATTACCGGGATTTGCGAGGAGGAGCGGAGCAGATGGTGGGATAAAAATTGGCAACGGGCGAGAATGACTCGCCATAAACTGGCCGAGCGAAGAGCGTAATCAGCTGGGGTGTGTTAACTTGTTGCACGGCCGCGGCGTGCTTCGTAAATTTTCTTCCTCCCACTGTTCCCCTAATTCACCTCGAGCCGAGTCGCTCGATTTCCCCGCGAAATCGAGCCTTACGTAACCGGGTAATCCTGATTAAAAAAACCACCGGCTGTCTAATCCAAAGATCCGTTATTTTCATCGACGCGGCAACGCGTCGTGTTCTATAAATTCCACGGGCTTCGGTTAAAATTAGAACATCCTGGAAGCTTGTGCCCCAGCTCATCCGCGATAATTTCATTCCTCCGGCAGATATCCGCGTTATCGCAGGACGATTAATCCGCCGGAAAGGGGGATGGGAAGAGTCACCTGGTCACGCGAAACCTCCACCCACGGCTGTCACGACGACGCTGTCGCGCGGCGGGAAGAGGGAAGAAAAAAAAAAAAAAAGTTCTATTTAAAATTCGAACTGCCGCAGACCGCAAACTTGCCATCCCTTCCAACGGTGCGGCTTGGTATTTTCAAAAATAGCAAGCCAGTCCCGGCCGTATCGCGAACTCGGTTCCATTCAGCGTTCCGTGCAGGGGCGTTGGAATAGAAAATAATCGAGGGCTTAGCCGCTCGTGAACGTGGAAAAGTTGTCACGCGCGGCGTCGGGCTATTTTACAATGGGTCGCTCGATCGGCCGCCGCGTATCGTTGCGTATCGATCCATCGAAACGACGGCGAGAAGACGGCCGCTGCGCTGGCAAATTGGTTCACCGGATCTCGAACCGCGGCAACAGTTGTTTCCGCGGGGACGCCGGTTCCGAGAGGCCGGTTCTAAGCGCCGTCGAGGCCGGGATCGCACCCTAACGTCTCGGAGACGCTCAGGCCAGGGGGTTGGCTGATATCGAGTCGAAGGAACACGAAACTATCGAAACACCGAGTGGTTTCGCCTCGATAATCTTCACCGAAGATATAATAGGGATAACAGGTCCCTGAGAATAGGAATCGTCCTAATCCAAAACGCGAAAGCTTGTTAATTCCTAATCCTAAACGCGAATCGGAGACTCGGAAGGAGACAAGGAGGATCCGTTCGACAGTTGGAACGGAAGGATCTAGGTACGAAGAGAGGCGAAGCAGCACCTACCCAGATATCGATGGGTATCTGCGAGAGTGTCTTGGAGAGTCCAACGACGGTGAGGATGTAGATCAAGGTGGTGGCGATGGCGAGCAGGACGCAGAGAGAGAGCCTGAGGGGTAGCGTGGCGAAGAGCAGGTAGAGCATGAGCAATAGCCAGCCCAGCGCGTCCCCAGGCGTGACATCGGTGGTCTTGAAGTACAGCTGACCAAGTAGATGTGCGATGGTCAACTGCCAGGCCACGTGAGGGACCACCGACCAGAAGGCGCCCTTCGCCCTCTGGTTGTGCTCGATCCAGGCCAGCAGGCCCAGGTTCAAGCCCAGGAAGACGGCGGTGAACCCGCGAGCCGGCAGGTCCTGCACCGGCACCACCAACGTCTGGATACCATAGAGCAGCACCGAGATGAGGAAGTACTCGAGGCCACCGCGTCTCTGGCGAAGGGAGGAGGCGCGATAGAGCGTCTCTAGCTTGGCGCTGCTGAAGCTCGTCCGCAGCAGGTTCGACGGCCTGCCCGCGCTCAGGTAGGAATCCTCGTTCGAGGTCTCTTGTCTCCGTAACATGGCGCCGTTCTCTCTCGCTCTCTCGTTCTCTCTCCGCCTCTCCCCGTTTCACATACCACCGGCCGAGGCGCGCGTTACACGCATGGAAACTCGGTCGCGTTAACCCGACGACCACGGCAGCGACGACGATGCAGCCGAGCGAAATCCACCGTTCGCTCCTTCTCCTATCCCGACGTGTCCTCGCCTCGTTCCTCTTCGCCTCGAACTCGCACACCCAACCCCACCGAACGGTCTCACCCTCGGCGAGCCCCTTGCGCGAGTACACGCTTCGCGTGAGCTTCGCGTAAGCTTCGAGCTTTACCGCGAGGTTGCCGCGAGGTCGGCAACGGATGCTGAGAGAGTCCAGGCCCTGTCACCTCGGACTCGACCTTCCCGGCGATCGTTGCTCGCCAGCAGGACACACACGCCTCGGTAGCACTCTCACGCACTCTCACACACACGGGTTTTAGGATGCAGCTGCACCCGCGCGCGGGGTACTGGCCGGGTTACTACTGCCGCTGCTCTTTCTTCTCTACTCGGAGGGAAGCGGAGCGCCACTCTCTCCATCCGCTCCTCGCCGCCTCCACCGTCTCCGTTCACCTCCTCGCCCTCGTTCCCGTCCAGGCTTGCGCCATGCGACCCCCAACAGCTCCGACCCTCTACGACGCGGGTCGATATCAACCACCACAGAGCCCAGCGCGTCCACGCCAGGCCCTACCTGCGCCGCTCTCTGCCCTACCTACGCGTATCTCCTAGGTACCTACCGACCTAGCTGCACCCTTCCACGCGACCAACGCCACCACCGACCACCACCGGCCACCACCGACTCCTTTTCCCTCGATTGCCTGGATCTCGGTCACCACCCGACGCTTTCGCGCGGCCATTCGTTTCTTTCCCCGAACGAACACCCGGTTGTCGCAGGGGACGCCTCCTCCTCGCGCACCTCGCGTCCTTCCAGAGGTCGCTGAACCCCTCGCACCGGCCGATCCCGAAGCGCAGATCTATCCCCGAGCCTGTCCCAACGGATTACCGCGATACTCTCTCGATTCCTGGACCTCCACGCCGGCAAAGTTCACCAACTACTGCCGGGTAATCGATTTCCCGCACCGAGCTCGCGTGTTATTTGTTTAACAGTTCCCGGAAAGTATATTCCGCGGTTTTCTATAATTGTTGCTGGCCTCGGGACTAACCCGCTGACTCACCGCCTGTCTGTCTTGTATTCCGTTCGAGAGTGAAGCGTGTTACGCAAATCGACCCGCGGTGTACTACGCTCCAGTCGGGACAGACCTGCTTCTCCGGTCTCGTTAATCGTCGTCTGAGATTGTTTATTAATAGACCCTCGTGTCGCGACGAAGCGGATTGACAGGCGTTCGATTCGCTCGATTCGAGATAGAGAGACAGAGGCACGGAAAGGAGGAGCGTGGATTTGTTTCGTGAAAACGTTTAATCGATACCTCGGCCCCGGGCTAGGGAACTCGAAGATCGTTGGACCTTACAAAACATATAAACGCACGATAGATAGCGTGTATACAAAACATACAGTCGGTTTGCACCGTGGTTACAATACGTGGTGTTCCGAGTAAAAATGCATCCTCTGAGAGAGAGAGAGAGAGACAGAGAGAGAGAGAGAGAGAGAAAGGAAGAGTATAGAAGGTGAGAGTAATAGGTGGAGCCTAACTGGACAGACGTGTCTACGAGCTACGGTGAAACGAGTACGTGTTAATCAAGAATGGAAGCTGATATTCAGTTCGAGACGGGCTCCCCGAGGCGCGTCCTGATTCAATCCTCGACCAATTGGTCTAACTGCTTCTGCATCTCCTCCGGGACTATATATCCTAGCTGCTTCATCTCTTTCACGATTCGAGGCACTTTGCTGAGGTTGTCGATCCACTTATAATAAGCCAATTCCTCCCTGGTCCCGCCGTACTTCTTCGGCAAATGTGACGGCGAGATGTGCTTGTGCAGACTGTCCATGTTGCTGCCGTGGAAGAAGATCTTGTTCTGCATCCGCACGTCCAGCAGCGGCTTGAACACCGAGAATATCACGTCGAATACCCACGATTGATGCAGGATGTGTATAGCGTGAGTTATCATCGGGAACGCTGATACCATCAGGGCTATCACCATGTTGGCGATCTGGAACGAAAGTTTGCTCGTTAGACGTCTCGAGCTTTCGATCATGGCACATTCTTCGATTCTCCATATAAATTATTCTTAAGGAGCGACTATTTATATTCTACACTATTCGATTTGAAAGGTAGCCTGTGACAGGAGTAAATTAATCGACGACGAGATGCTGGGATATTTCGAGACGAAGCGAGTTTCCTTCGAAGGAGAATCGCGGAGATATAAAAGGAAGGATTAATTGGAGGCTGGCAGTGCCTTTGCGGGTATTGGGTTTCCTAATTCAACGTCATCTATCGATAGCAAGACGATAAATCGAAGTGCCTAAATTATCGAGCAAGGCAACGAGGAAGATTCCGGGTCACGGTCTCGAATTCTAAGAGCGATTCTCGACGCAATCCGACTCTCTCGACTTTGCCACCCGCGAAATAGAGACGTTTCCCCGAAAATCTCCGATTTAGGACTTCGGAGTATCCCCTTCGTCAACGTCATCTCGAATCCGAATTCGAGTCCAAGATCCTCTCGTGAGAACGAATAGTTTCGTGCATTCTGATGCCTCGTGAGCCCGATGTCTCCGAGTTTGCTATGTTTCCGCGTTGCCACGCGTCGTTACTCCTTTCCATCCTCGACTTAATGATCCGACCAAGGATCAGAAAGATTTCCGAAAGGAGACCAGCGTCGAGAATCAGGCGGATCGTGGAAGTTTCAAGGACACTATTAGCACAGCCGCCGGATGTTCGGTCGGGATGAATAAACGTGGCAGGAGGTGGCCGGATAAAACGAGAGACTACTAGTTTCAAGGGCGTTACAGATGGTTCGAGTTTCAAGAACGCTGAAAGTAAATCGATACCGGTAGCCAAGATATCTTCCTCTCCTCGCGATTTCGCGCGATTCTTCCTCGTGCGAGAACAGAGTCCCACGTCACCCCTAATTCACGACCAACATGAAACCAACGACTCGGGTGTCAACCCTAAGACACGATCTTGTATTCCGAGACTTTTTATCGCCTTTGCAAACGCGATTCATCTTTTTATTGTCTCACAAATTTAAACTAGGAGTTTCGTTACGTTCTAATGCTCTAAGTTGATTACTATATGATGAAATCATCTGATTTTGGGACGATGGACAATATTTATACTCGTGTTACGAAATAAGCAAGGGTCCAAATGAACAGCAGATAAGAATGAATAAGGGATGAACAGGGAAAATTAACCCTTTGCGGACGAGAAACGAAGCTAACGATACATTTGGCGTGTACTATCGATTGAAAATAACAAATCGAGGGAAATTCTTCGAATTAAAAAGTTACACGACATTGATGACAATGATTAGAATTATTTTTCGTTATATTCCACGCAGCTTTCATTCTGAAAAGTTACAAAACTTCCACGTTTATTATAACATCCGTCTCCAAGGGTTAACTGGTTCGGAATTTATTTAATTGATAATATTTAGAAATGACTAGACAGTCATCCAAAAGTTATCACCCAGGTTACACTGGGTTCCTGGAATATTTTCTTACCCTCGTTTTTGGATTCGTTTGATCGAACGGTCCTGGTATAGCGATTTCTGAAGCTACGAGAAAGCGAAACGGATTTATGAGAACGTAGGATGGTACCTGAGGAGTGATGGTCCACGCGTGGGCCATGGTGATGCCCTCGAGATCGAAGATGGCCACGCCACCGAGGATCTGGGCTCTGGGTTCCAGCGCGCCGAGCTCGAGAATGATGACCGTGGCTTTGAACAGCTCCTCCACCGGGTACTTCCTCGGGTCCCAGTTCCCCAACCGATATATCATCATCCTTCTGCCGCATTGGGTCCTATACGCCGGAACTGTCATCACGTCGTCCTCGCCTATGTGCTTCATCTCCACAGGACTCACGTCCTGGTGGATCTCCGGGTGCTCCTCCTTGAAGTTGCAGTAGTTCACGATCTATCGACAGATTCGCGCGTGCAACGATTCGTTACTCGATATCTTTCTTCTTTCCTCGGAATTCCCCGAGACGATTCGTTTCGCGGTAACCCAGATAGAAGAGCGGAAGGTGTGCGCGAGTTGTCTAACTCGGTTTACGCAGCGTTGTTCTAAATAAGAGGACCGAGTGCTCGCTTGCTTTCAAATCGAATTAACTCGTCCTGGAATACCAAGTTCCAGCGGACCAGAGAATTCTCCGGAGGTTCCTCTGTGGAGCAAGCAACCGTGGCTAAAGGGAACTGAAATTTAATCCTTCGCGGATGCGAATTATTTCCAATTTGCTTACCGCCATTGCCAGCAGGCAGACAGTCGAAAATCGCGGTTCCAATGAGAATGGCGGAATTGTTTTTCGACGGTGATACGCGTGGTAAATAGGTTTTATAGGACGATTTATTAAAGTAGTTTAATATAATAAATTTATGGTATCCGATGAGAAGTTATTAAGTTTTTCTTCGAAGCAAAATAGGTCTCGATGCACTGTGACGCCATCAAAATAAAGATTCATTCTACACACGTGGAAATATTATCTTAGAAACGGCCTTCCTCCAAGTTTTTCTCGTATAATTAAATTAAATGTCACGCATAGTTCTTTACCTGGTATCTATTCGTTACACAAGATAGCGACTGAAAGATTGCGTGACATAAAAATTAAAATAAGAATAGCTTGTATTACTTTCATCCGTAGCTATTTCAATCTCCAAGGGATGCTCTATAATTCATGCGCGAGGAAAGGAAATGAACAATTTATGACTCTTTCAGTAGCTACCCTATTTTCGAAATCGTTTAGAATCATCCGCGGAAAAGAAATCTTTCCGGAATTTCCTCTCAAGCAACGAAGATTTTCATCGGATAATCTTTAACATTTTGTATAATTAATTGGAAGGGATTGTTTTAATTAAAAAAGCGAAGGAATTATCGAAAGGATTGGCAGGTAGTCTGATCGAGGTAAATATTAAATCGGTCCCGGAAACGCAATCGGCTCTGTTAATGATCCGCGACACGCGAAATTGCGACTGCGAAGGGAATTCGTCTGGAGTTTCTCGGCCGGCAGCTAACGAGGGCTCTTTGCAGCGTCTCGATTTTCCGGAAATCCCCCGAGCTACTAAGTTTCCTCTCCTCTGGAGGATGATCCCTGGTCGATCCTGGCTCACGCTCGGAGTAGCTCGGAGTATCTCGTGGGAAAGGATCGATTAATTGGTCGCGTGGAACAATCGCTGGAGATAATTCCGACTCTACTCCCTCTCTCTATCTCCGAATGCGCTTTCGTTCCGACTTGGTCACGATTAATCCGAGATTTGTTTCTTTCTTTGGTGCTGGCCGTTGTCATAGTCGAGGCCTGGTAACTGGGACAGGCAAAGGTGTGGGATGTTTACCGAGCCGCGAGCGAGAGACGAGAGAATCGAGGAATATTTTCCATGGAAAAGACGAAAGTTAGATCGGATTAGAAATCGCGAGATAGCGTGACAGTGAAAAATCGGCACGGAAGGACTAGATTGGAAAAACAACGCCAGTTTTCTCTCTCTCGGGAGAGAGATATTTTCGATCGCGACAAAACTAACTGGTCTCTCGTTGGCTCGCCTTGACACGATTGTGCAACTGTTGCAGTCGGACTCGTTCCGCGAATCGCGTTATTGCCTCTCGCGATTTTTCTCTCTCGACGCTGACAGACGTCGCGGTGGTGACGGGAATAATTATTATAAACTAAGGGTAGCAGAGTGGCGAGAGGGAACTCACCAAACGATGGGCTCGGTTGACGTTGAAGTTCCTCGCCCTGAGGAATCTGATGAGAAAATCGTCGTCCATCCGGTGCGGCAGGCACTCTCCCCTTTCTGTCAAACACACGGAGAAAGAATAGTCGTGCAAGCACCGTGAACCAGTCGCAAATAACCCTCTGTAATTACCGTAAATCATATCCCTCAGTTCCTGAAGAGTCCTGCACTTCACGTCCTCCGTCTCGCCGAGCTCCCTCCTCGCGTACTCCATCACTTCCGGCGAGGGCTCGCCGAGGTCCAGGCACACCTCTTCGTCGTCCACCTGCACCTGATCGTCCTTCAGCTCCGGCATCCCGTTCAGCTCGTGGTCGCAGCGCTTACCAACATCGACTTCGCCCTTTACCGGCGAATCCTCCTCCTTGACAAGGATCTCGTTCCTCAGCCTTGGCACCTGGATCCGGCCATTCGACGGGTTCTCGTCACCCTGCGGCATGACGAGCGTTCGCGTGACCACTCGGGGAACTCGGCTGGCTAGAACTGCGCTCGGACAAGCGTCATTCGACGTCGGGACGACAGGGAACCTCGACGGAACCGCAACGGTCGCCGTTCGCCAGCGGCTCGGGACCAGCTTTCCGAAACTCTACTTTCGACCTCCTTTCGACCTCCTTTCGCGAATTTTACTCCAAAGTACTCGACTTCGATTTACTCCCAATTCTCCGGTTTCCAATTTAATTTCCACAGATTCGAGGAATTCTCTCGGAATTCCCTCGAAATTCCTCCGCGGTTATATCAGCCGAGGAATATGGAATTCGAGCTGCCGTCGCGATAACCGTCTCGGTTCCCGCGTCGTGACGATCAACATTCGCGACGATAATCACGCGACAGAGGCCGCCTGCTGCTTATATATCGCAAACGTTGCAACGTGATCCAGCGGTCACGTGAGCACGAAGGATTCTTCCGGTTCCTACGCGATATTCTCGGCGAACAAAACGTCCCGTGCCTTTCAACCAGCTGCTGTTTGCTTGCTTCCACGCTACTCTACGACTTTCTCTCTCAAAAATTCCCGATCTACGACCGTCTCGCGGTTCTTCGCTATTTCACTGCACAAAATTCCGCTGTTTTTCGAACAGAACCGATACGAAAAGGGAAAGACACTGAATAATCTTCTTGTTCTTCGTGAAGTTCGTCTGGCGAGGTTGTCGAGAGAGAATTTCGATTAGAATCGGTTGAACGAAGCGGATCGCGGAGAGAGACTGGGAGGAAAATGCACAGGATCCCGTGGACACGGAGCAGCGACGCAGATCGGTGATGCAACTGGCAGCAACTACGGGGCCCGGCCTCGTTGCATCGGCTCAAAATGCAGTTTCCCTCTTACCTGCGGCCTCACCTTTGAGAACCTTAGCGTTAGAGGCGGCCATCGCGCCGCTCTCCCGGCCGGCTCAAGGTTGCGCCGTTTCGTTTTCACATTTTCGAACTTATTTGACTCCGTTTCGTAACACACTGTCCCTTTCGTTATTCCGAAACTCGTTATTCCGCTGTTACCATTTCTTTCCGATAAATCCTATTGGCATTTCGCAACGACCGATCAGCGCGCGTCTAGCTCGAAACGCGGGGATTGGAAAAAATAATTGGGACCACCCATCCTTCGTTACACCTCGGCCCAATTGATAACGAGTAGCTAAATTGTCGTTAACGATACTGGGTTAGGAGAAGCTTGGTCGAAAGTCGCGCAAACCAGTCCCAATTTAGGCTCAAAGTCCGAAGAACTGATTGGAAAAACGCGATATATAGTACTCTAAAAAATCAGTTTCTTTGAAAGAAATAAAAGTTAACGATAAATTCCGATCCCACTTCACATTTTGATCTAATTAATACCTAATAATTACTATCTATATATATAATTATTATACTTACTATATATCTTATTACCAAAGTTCGAATGGTTCTTCTTTCGATTAAACGTTTTCAATTAAGAATTTCGTATATCGCTTTACCGTATCTTAGCTTTTCTTTCGATATACGCAGATGTAATCATTTTGTCAACCTCTCCTGGAGTTTCGTTTAAAAAAAGTTGATCAGTCACTAGTATTAGCGTGAAAAAAGCGAGCAAACGGCTCGCTATGTTATTTTTCCGAACATGAGTTACAACTTAAGCTCGAGGAGTTTATTTGAGAAATACGGTATACGGTATTGGAAAAACTCGATTTCTTTGAAAGAAACGATAGATATTTATATAGTCCAAGAAAATCAAGAAGCAAGAAAATCATTTGCGATGTATAAGAATTCAAAAATATCGAGGGCAAAGCTTTGCTTAACAAAAACATCTAAACATCTCGCAATCGCGTTGGCCAAGTTACTTTTCCGAGCAACAGTTCCTTTCCAGTTTAAAGTTCAAGGAGTTAGCGAGTGATCTGGAAAAATCGTTCTCTTATACATAAAATTCTACTCGATGCTCTCAGCTTACAGGTAGATCGATTTTTCTATTTTTCCAAATTCTTTTCCTTTAATCTTTTCGTTAATTGGTTATTTCTCTGGTCCGATAGGTTTGTATCGGTTGCTTTGCGACAGACTGTCAAATTTTTTCAGCGGAAACACTCGCGCTGGTAATTGGCTAAGTGACTTGCGTAGAATTGGATCGTTGAGACAAGTGGTCGACGTAAATTTTATAATCAAACTAGAACCACGTTAAAATCGTACGGAGAAATATGAAAACCGTGACATCGTAACGCTTAATGTCTATTCTTACGCCTTTCATTGTTGACTCGGACTTCACTACCATAAATTATCCTATCTACACCTCGGAGCTATACATTCAGGACCATTTAATTTAGCAAATGATTTGCGGGACGTACCGAACTCGAAACTCGAAGCTTGAGATGCAATTAGGACGAATCAATTATCCAATTCACGGTATTCTCGAATTTACGCTGTTTCTACCGTTTGTCACGTTATTTTCGCAGTTATTCGCCATCGTTCCTTTCGTAATTTCCACGCTATTTCCATAATTATTTATAATAATTTTCGAAACGTTATTTTTTAAAATATCGCGAAATTAAAATTCAACGGAACAATTCGAATGATATTTGATAAAACGATCTACCGAACAATATTTCCAATAATTTTCAATAATTTCTAATAATTTTAAAAAATAACCTTTCGAAAATTATTGTAAATAATTGTGGAAACAAAGTGGAAATTACGGAAGCAACGATCATGCGGAGAAATTGATGGAATTGAAATAAAGAAGAGGAGTGTCCGGGCCCTGCTAACCTCGAGATAGACGGAGGTATCTCGCGAAGCGATCAAGTACAAAATCTTAACTTAGAAAGTCGATGTCGGGCTAACTTTACATTGCTATACATCAACGCACAAGATCCACGAGCTTTCTAAATCACGTAAATAGACCGTTCTCGCGAATCAACGTTCCATTAGCAACTTTTTCGCCGGGCCACGAGTGTGTTCAGCCATTGAACAAAGAAGCAACCTAGACATCCGTTGGCAGTTGTTCGCGGGAGAAAGTTTCGAGCTACTCGTAAACACCTGGCGACTGCATTAGCTAAATTAAAATCGAGCGACTGAATCCGATCCAAGGTCGATCGAGCGATCATTCGAGAGATCGGCCGAGCAGATCTTGTTCAGACACGGTCGACAGACCTCGCCTGCTCGTGACCTGGCCCCCTGCTATCAGACCAATGATCATAGATTTATGAGTAAAAGCGCGTCGATGCTATCGCTCTTTACGTTCTCCCGGGATCGGGAAGAAAGCGAAATTTAATTATTTTTCTGCCAAAACAGAAACGGCGGGGAACAAAGTGAAACTAAAATCGTGATCGTGCCGAGTATCACGGTCTACCTTCGATTTTCATCGATTTACAGGTGCAGAAGATCAAAGGATAGCAAAGGATCGATCCATGGTACGATTTTGTCGATGATTTTTCTCCCAATTTTAACATTTTTCAAATGAGAAATGACTATAGGATTTAATGGGACGAGTTAAATTCGAGGTAGAGGAATGTAACGAGATATGACGTGGTCTAGGGTATTTTTCCTGTGATGCGACATAGAATTTACGACTCACGGATTTAGTGGATCGAAGGCTAGCAAAATAACGATGCTTGGTTCGATTTTTCGACGATTTTTTCCCCAATTTTCACGTTTTGCAAGTGAAAAATGACTTTAGGATTTAATGGGACGAGTTAAATTCGAGGTAGAGGAATGTAACGAGATGTAACGTGATCTATGAAATTTTCTTTGTGATGATCGAGACTACGATTAACGGATTTAGTGGATCAAAGGATAATAAAGAATCGATGTTCGACACGAATATTAGACGATTTTTCCGTCACCTATCCCAAATTTTCACGTTTTCCAAGTGAAAAATGGCATTACGAGGTAACTGGGCGGCTAAATTCGAGGAAGGGGAATATAACGAGATGCAACCCGGTCTAAGGAATTTTCTAAGGAATTTCATAAGATAATAAAGGATCGATGCTTGGCACGATCGTTAGGTAATATTACCTGTCCCCAAGCGAGGAACGACGTTGCGGAGTAACAGGATAAGCGAAACTCGAGGAGAGGAATGTAACTAGAGGCGAGGTCGGTCTAGGGAATTTTCCCTAGGAGGGTCCGAGGCAGAAATTAGACGCGTGAAACGCATCGGTCCCAACGATCCGCGTTGCCCAAAGGTGCATCGTCGAGTTGCGAAACGTGTCATGGTCATCCTGTTGCATCCACGGCTCGGTGCTTTCACTAACGACGTCGTGGGTGTATTTGCGATTCACGTGCACGCGGGCAAGGAGAAAGTAAAAGTAAGACTCTCCAGCCGGCGTTCCGTCACTGATATTTCCACGTTTCACACGCGTTCCATAAATCACACCTGAGCACCTTTTACCGGGAACGATGGTTCCAGATGATTTATTTCCCTCGGTTATTTTCAATACCGTCGTCCGCGGATTGGGAAAATTGGAAGCTCGATTGTTTCCGAGGAAACGGACGAAATTGCGAGTTAAGTGACGAAATTCTATCGAAACTTTTTTGTCTAACCTGTCTGTCGAATATGAATTAATTTATGAATTAGTAAATTATAGAATATTAAAAATTAATAATATCATTTTATTAATATAGGAAATTAATTTTGTATACTGTTATATACAGCGTGGCTACTGAAAGAATTAATGATACGTAAGAGAAATAATTTTTAGAAAGATACATTATTTTATTTGCAAATGTAATTAGTAGATTTTTTTATAGTATGAACTCTAATGGATATAATTTTATTGTTTACGAAATGAAAGAAATAAGAAAGATCGAATGATTGATTCCTTCATTTTTTCCCAAGATTGATTCTTCAAGAAGATTCTCAAGATTGAACCCTTCAGTTTTTCACTGGCCACCCTGTATTTGTATGTTTTTGTATTATTAAATTATTTATGCGTTATTTTCAGAGCCTGTCAAATTGACCGATGGATAGTAAAAGGAAAGAAGAATCTTAAACAGGAACGAGTAAGAAATATTGGAAAATTTATTACCTGTATGCCAAAAGACGAATCACGTAGGCAAATGATTTACAACCCTTTTTACAATTTCAAACGCTGATAAAACACGCGTAAAACGAGGAACGTTCGTGTAATAATAATCACCCATAAATTAAGATACGACCAACAGACGGGTAATATTAAAAGTGTAAAAATCCTCGACAAAAAGAAAAGGAAAAAAGAAAGAAAAAAGTCAAATGTGCACAACAACATTGCATGCGGAATTTGAAGTGACAAGTTCAAGGATGTCATTTTCATGAATGAGGTATATACAAGTAACGTTACAGATGTCCAGGAACAAAAAATTCTCCGATTATTAAGATCGACTTTCTCTCGAAATTCTCGTCCGAAGTTTAAAGATATTTTTAAGGATATTTTTAACCAAAATAAAACATCGTATAGTTTCGAAAGTACCTAGGATCTTTCATAGATTCC
>NW_027471821.1:0-19560 GCF_051020765.1 Lasioglossum baleicum | reverse complement strand
GTGAATATTATAATGGTGCGAAACACTGTTTGATATCGTTACAAATTGCTATAAAGTCAAACATTTTGCAGAAGACCTTACCTTCCGAGAAGCTAACTCGCCGTATTCGGAGTAAAGCTTCGTGTTTAGAGAACCACATTACAATACATTTTAGTGACAGCACCTTAAATTCATGTATGAATTAGAAGATCACGGGTGAAATAGTGCGAGATCGTAACCTCGATATTTTTGTGTCGAGCGGCTAAGACTATAGCTTCTCCCATCCAGTCCTTCTGTAGGGCATGGCAGGTATTCTGGGAGCAAATCCGCTGTGCAGTATTGGCATCAGACACCCTATTTCATGGTATAAATATTAAAGTGCAGAGTCCAACCGATGTCGAGTGATGCTTACTGGTATAGATTCAAACTTTTACAGAAGGCCTTACCATCCGAGAAGATAATCAGCTGTATCGAGAGTATGACTAGGTGGTCAGAAACAGAAACTAGTATTCATTTCAGTGACGGGAAGCTTAATTTCATGTATGAATTAGGAGATCGAGGGTCATAAACTCTGGAGAACGTTGCCACTTTCTGTGAGGAACGAATAGCTAAGTCAATAGCATCACCTGTCCAGTGATTTGGAGAGTCAAACCAGGTATCCCCGGAGTAAGTCCGCTGAACAGCATTGGAAATAGACACCATCATTCGCGGTTTGAAATTTAAAATAGAACTTCAAACCGTTTGAGAACGTTTCAAATTGGTATTAAGTCAAAAGTACTATTGACAACGTTACCCTCCGAAAGTATAACGCGCTGAATCCAGTATATAACAAGATGTTCAGGGGAACCAACTTTTATACATTTCATAGCCGGGCATTTTAATTTCATGAATGAATTAGAAGATCGAGGGTCAAACCGAGACAGAACGTTGCCACTGTCACTGAGAGACGAACGGCTATGACAATAGCTTCACCTATCCTGTGATTCCGAGAGTCCAACCATGTACTACGGGAGTAAATTACCAGAACAGTATTGGCAACATACACCTAAATTCGCGGTTTGAATATTAAAGTAGAGCGACAATCCGTCGGAGGTCATAACCAATTCGTATAAAGTCATTCATTTTGCCGAATTCCTTTCCCGCAGAGTGTATTATGCTGCTGTAGGGAGTGTCTTGCCTGTTTCTGAAGGAAACAAGTTAGTGGACATTTTAACAGGCGGACACCGTATTACGTGCCTGAATAGCAAAACCGAAAATTATCCCGTGCGAGATCGTTTCCACCTTCTTTGAGTACAGAGCGGTTGAGTCAACAGTTACACCTATCCTGTGATTCCGAGAGCCAAGCCAGGTATTCCACGTGTAGATTTGCTGAATAGTATTGACAATAGACACCTGAATTCACTGTATGAATATTTCAGTACAATGTCAAACCTATGTAGATCGTTAACAATTTGAATAGAGGCATTCTACTTCCCGAAGGCCTTATCCTGCGAGAACCTAATCAGCCGTATCGAAAGTATAACTTCGCGTTCAGAGAGACATATCTCCCTCATTGCAGATTTGAATCAGAAGATCAAGGGCTAAAGCATTCGAGAAAGTTAATACCGTCTTTGAGAGTCGATCAGTTATGTGAAATCCCTCACCGATCCAGTGAATTCGCGAGTCAATCGAGGTACTCCGGGAGTAAATGCCTGGTACAGTTTTGGCAATAGACCCCTTAATTCACGCTATGAATATTAAAGCAGACCGCAATACTGTTATAGGACGTTACCTATTCCTTTAAAGTCAATTCCTTTACCGAAGACCATACCTTCCGAAAAACTCATCGGCTTCATACAGAGAATAAGTTCGTGCGCAGAGAAAGGTATTATTATTCATTTCAGCGTCAGCACCAGAACTTCATATATGAATTAGAAGATCTACTGCCAAACCTCTTGTGAACGTTACCACTTTCTCTGAGAAACGAACGGCTAAGTCAATAGCAACACCTATTCTGTCAAACCGAGAGTGATACCAGGTATATCTGGCGTGAATACAACGAACAGTATTGGCAATAGACACCTTTCTTCTCAGTATGAATATTGAAGTAGACAGTGAAACTGTCGGCGATCATTACCAATTCGTATATAGTCTATACTTTTACCGGATACATTACCTTCCCAGAACCTTACCCTCTGTAGCGAGCGTCTAGCTTATCGTCCACGGGAACAAATTAGTAGGCATACTAGAGGAGAAGCACCACATTTTCATGAATAAATATCGTAATCGT
The DNA here is from genome assembly GCF_051020765.1 of Lasioglossum baleicum. Classification (NCBI taxonomy): domain Eukaryota; kingdom Metazoa; phylum Arthropoda; class Insecta; order Hymenoptera; family Halictidae; genus Lasioglossum; species Lasioglossum baleicum. The sequence continues at coordinate 17,312 of NW_027471821.1, read as the reverse complement.
GAGTCTCACTGTTCGAGAAATTTGCCACCTTGTTTGAGACACGTAAGGCAATGTCCATAGATTCACCTCTCCTGTGATTCCGAGAGTCAAACCAGGTATTCCGGGAATGTATCCGCAGAAAAATATTGGCCATATATAATATCATTCACTGTTCGAATATTGAAATAAAGCTTCACACCGAGTGAGAATGTTACTGGTTACTATAAATTCAACCGTTATACCGAATACCATACCGTCCGAGAAGCTAACCCGACATATCGATAGTACAGCTGCGTGTTTAGGGAAACACATTAGTATACAATTTACTGACGTCAGCTTCAATTCATGTATGATTTAGAAGATCGAGCGTCAAACCGGTCGAAAACATTGCCACCTTCTGTGAGAGACGGACGGCTAAGCCAATATTTTTACGTACCCTGAGATTCCGAGTGTCAAACCAGGTATTCCGGGAGTAAGTAAATACTCGGAAGAGTATTGGCAATTGACACCTACATTAACGGTTTGAAGTTCTATTTTAAAATTAACGGTTTGAATTTTAAAATAGAACTTCAAACCGTTTCAGATCGTTTCCAATTGGTATATAGTCAAACGTTTTATTGACGACGTTAGCATCCGAAATCATAACGCGCTGTATCTAGAGTTTAACAAGGTGTTCAGAAGAACCAACTATTACACATTTTATAGCCGGGAACTTCAATTTCATGAATGAATTAGATGATTGAGTGTCAAACGGAGGGGTAACGTAACCACGATCTTAGAGCATAGAGCGGCTAAGTCAACAGCTTCACCAATCCTGTGAATCCTATGGACGGACGAGGTGCTCGAGGAGTGAATCCGCTGAACAGTATTAGCACTAGGCAGCCCATTTCACGGTATGAATGTTAAACTACCGGGCCAACCCTGATAGAACGTGCCCTATTGGTTTAATGTCAAACGTTTTACCGAAGATCATACGCTCCTAGATGCTAACATGCTGCATTGAGAGTATAACTTCCTGATCCGAGATACAAATTAGTATATATTTTAGTGTCGGGCAGCTAATTTTCATGTAAAAATTAGGAAACTGTTTGAGAACGTTACTACCTTCTTTAAGAGTCAAACGGCTGAGAGAACAGCTTCACCTATCCCGCTATTCCGAGAGTCAAACCTGATATATCAGGAGTAAGTCCGCTGAACCTTATTTGCAATAGATACCTTAATTCACGATATGAATATTCCAGTAGAAGGTCAATCCATTGGAGAATATTACCAATTGATAGAGAATCATATTTTCTACCGAACACATTATATTCCTATAACCTAACCCGCTGTAGCGAGCGTCATGCTTAGTACTCTCGGAAACAAATTTGTGGACATTATGGCAGAAGTACGGCTTATTTTTGTATATGAATTAGAAGATCGAGGGTAACACCGTTCGAAAATTTTACCACGTTCTTTGGCAGTCTAACGGCTAAAACAGTAGCCTCACCTTTCCTGAAACTGCGAGTGCCATGCCAGGTATTCCAGGAGTAAGTTCGGTGAAAAGTATTGGCAACTGGACCCTTAATTCACTGTTTGAATATTAAAATACAACGTCACACCGTTTGACAACAATACCAATTCGTATAAAGTCATTCCATTTTTGAATACCTTACCTTCTGAGAACCAAGCCTGCTGTTGCGAGTGTCCTATTTACTGTTAACGGAAACAAATTAGCAGCCATTTTAGCAGATGGAGACCACATGTTTGTGTATAAATGTCAACATCAAGAGACAATGCGTTCCACAACGATACCACCTTCCTTCAGAGTCGCACATCTAAGTCAATAGCTGCACATATCCTGTCATTCCGAAAAGCTAATCAGGTACTCAAGAATATACCGCGAATTAATGTGTCAAGAGCCAATACCGTTCAGCGGACTAACTCCCGGAACCTCAGGCCTGACTCTCTGAATCACAGTATAGACTAAGCTAATGATTTAGCCGTTCGACTCTCAAAGAAGGTGCTAACGTTCTCGAACGGTTTGACAGTCGATTACTCTGTTCACACATAAAAATACGGTGTTCTACTGCTACAATGTCTACTAATTTGTTTCCGTGAGCACTGAGCATAATGCTCGATACAGCGGATTAGGTTGTAGGATGATAAGGTATTCGGTAAAAAGTATGACTTTATATCAATTGGTTATGTTCTCCAGCGGATTGCCTCTCTACATAAATATTCAAACCGTGAATTCAGTTGTCTATTGCCAATATTGTTCGGATGATTTACACCTGGAATGCCAGGCTTGACTCTCGGAATCACGACTATAGGTAAAGTTATTGACACAGCAGTTCGATTATTCTCGATGGCGTTAACGTTCTCGAACGGTTTGACAATCGATCTTCTAATTCATATTTGAATTTCTGGTGCCGTCACTAAAATGTATTCTAATATGTTTCTTTAAAAACGAAGTTATACTCAAAATATAGCAGGCTATGATCTCTGATGGTAAGGCCTTCGGAATAAATAGTGACTCTATACAAATTGGTAATGATCTCCCACAGTTCTTCTTTCTACTTAAATGGTCAAACCGTGAATTATCGCGTCAATTGCCCACATAATTCAATGGACTTTCTCCCGTAATGTCTGGCTTGTCTCGCGGAATCACCGGATAGGTGATGATATTGCCATAGCCCTGCGACTCTCAATGAAGGGGGAACGTTGTCGAAAATTGTAACCTTGATCTTCTAATTCATACATAATGTTAAGGTGTCCATCACTGAATTGGATACTAACTACTCTGTCTGATCACGAAGTTATACTATCGATGAAGGCAGTGAGGTTCGCGGAAGGTAAGGCTTCTGTGAATCGTTTGACATTATTCCAATTGGTACGCTCTCAGACGGTTTGACGCGTCACATTAATATTCATACAGCGAATTAAGGTGTATTTTGCCAATACTCTTCATGGGATTTGCTCCAGGGGCACCTGGTTCGGCTCTCAGAATCACAAGAAGAGGTAAAGCTATTGACCAAGGCGTTCGAGTGCCAAAGACGGTGGTATCGTTCTCTAACGCTTTGACACAAGATCTTCTAATTGATACGTGAAATTAATGTGGCCGTCACTGAAATGTATACTAACGTGGTTCTATAAACACGAAGTTATAATCTGGATACAGCTGGTTATGTTGTCTGAAGGTAAAGCCTTCGGTAAAAAGGGTGGCTGTATTCCAATTCGTAATGATCTCCGAAAGCATGTCTTTGTACCTTAATGTTCACGCCGTGAAGTATCGCATCAATTGCCTATATAATTCAGCGGATTTTCTCCCGTAAGGACTAGTTCCTCTCTCAGAATCAACCGATATGTGATTGCCATAGCTATGCGACACTCAATTAAAGTTGTAACGCTGTCAAACGATGTAACACGCGATATTCTTATTCATACTTGAAACTATGGTTCTCCTGGCATAGTTGGTTATAAATTTGTTTCTCTGAACACGTAGTTATACACTCGCTACAGCGGGATACGTTCTCGGAAGGTAAGGCCTACGGCAAAATGTTTGACTCTATACCAATTGGTAACGATCTATGACGGTTTCACTCTGCAATTTAATATATATACTGTGAATTAAGGTTTGCATTGCCATTGCTGTTCAGGGGACTTACTCCCGGATTAACTGGCATGTCTCTCGGAATCACAGGATAGGTGAGGTTGTTGACCTAACCGTTCGTCTCTTCAAAGAGGGTGGTAACGATCTCGAACGTTTGGAACACCGATATTCCAATTAGAAAATGAATTTAGGGTGCTGCCACTAAAATATATTCTAATGTGTTTCTCTAAATACGAAGTTATACTCTCGGCACGGCAGGTGAGCATCTCGGATGGTATGGCATTCGGTAAAACGTTTGTCCTTCTAGCAATTGTATCGTTCTCATAAGGTGTGACTCTTTATTTTAATATTCAAGGTGTGAATTAATGTGTCTATTGCCATTACTGTTCAGCAGATTTACTCACGGAATACCTGGATTGACTTTCGGAATCACAGAACATGTGACGCTATTTCCATAGCCGTTCGGCTCTTACAGAAGGCGGTATCTATCTAGGACGGTTTGGCTCCCGATCTCCTAATTCATAATGAAATTAAGGTACCTGTCACTAAAATGTATGCAAATTTGTTCCACTCAACTCGAAGTTATACTCTCGACATAATGCGTCATGCTTTCGGAAGTTAAGGCCTACGCTAAAGAGGTTGAGTCAACATCTGTATGTAACGATCTCCCACAATTTGACTCACTATTTTATTATTCATACCACAAATTCAGATGTCTAGTGCCAATACTGTTCAGCGTGTTTGCGTCCGGAATACATGGTAAGACTCTTGGAATCACAGGATAGATAAAGCTATTGACTTAGCTGTTCGACTCCCAACGACGGCGGCATCGTTTTCTAACGGATTTACTCTCCATTTTGCTATTTATACATGAAAATGTAGTGCACGTCTGCTTACATGTCTGCCAATTTGTTTCCGTGATCATTATGCTAGACTCTCGCTACAGCGCGATATGTTCTCGGAAGGTAAGGTATTCGGTAAAAAGAATGACTTTATACGAATGGGTAATGTTCTGCAACGGTTTGTCGCTTAACGTTATTAATCAAACCGTGAATTAAGGTGTCCATTCCCAATAGTGTTCAGCGGACATACTCCAGGAAAACATGATTTAACTCTTGGAATCTTGGAATAGCTGAAGCTATTGACATAGACGTTCGTCCCTCAAAGAAGATGGTAACGTTCTCGAACGGTTTGGCCATCGTTCTTGTAATTCATGCATGAAATTCAGATTCTCGTCACTAAAATGTACATTATGTTGCTTCCCTGAACACGAAGTTATACTCTCGATACAGCGGGTTATGTTCTCCGAATGTATGGCTTTCGGTAAGATGTTTGACTCTATAGCAATATGTAACGTTCAACAACGGTTCGATTATGTAATTTAATATTCATACCGTGAATTAAGGTGTCTATTGCCAATAATGTACAGGGCATTAACTCCCGGATTTTCTGGCTTGACTCTCGGAATCACAGGATAGGTGTAGCAATTGACATCGCCGTACAATTCTCAAGGATCGTGGTATCGCTCTCGCACGGTTTGACTTTCCATTTTGCTATTCATAGATGCAAGTAACGTGGCAGTTTTGAAAATTTCTACTCACATCTTCCTATGAAAACTAAGCAAGGCAGTCGCTACAATGGGTAGGGTTCTTGGAAGGGACGGTATTGGTTAAAATTTATGACATTGTACCAATTGGAAGTGTTCTCCTGCGGCTTGACTCCCTACATTATGTCATACCGAGAATTAACGTGTGCATTGCCAATACTGTTCAGCGTATTTGCGTCCGGAATACATGGAAAGACTCTTGGAATCACAGGATAGATAAAGCTATTGACTTAGCTGTTCGACTCCCAACGACGGCGGCATCGTTTTCTAACGGATTTACTCTCCATCTTGCTATTTATACATGAAAATGTAGTGCCCGTCTGCTTACATGTCTGTCAATTTGTTTCCGTGAACATTATGCTAGACTCTCGCTACAGCGCGATATGTTCTCGGAAGGTAAGGTATTCGGTATAAAGAATGACTTTATACGAATGGGTAATGTTCTGCAACGGTTTGTCGCTTAACGTTATTAATCAAACCGTGAATTAAGGTGTCCATTCCCAATAGTGTTCAGCGGACATACTCTAGGAAAACATGGTTTAACTCTTGGAATCTTGGAATAGCTGAAGCTATTGACATAGACATTCGTCCCTCAAAGAAGATGGTAACGTTCTCGAACGGTTTGGCCATCGATCTTCTAATTCATGCATGAAATTCAGATTCTCGTCACTAAAATGTACATTAAGTTGCTTCCCTGAACACGAAGTTATACTCTCGATACAGCGGGTTATGTTCTCCGAATGTATGGCTTTCGGTAAGATGATTGACTCGATAGCAATAGGTAACGTTCAACAACGGTTTGATTATGTAATTTAATATTTATACCCTGAATTAAGGTGTCTATTGCCAATAATGTACAGGGCAATAACTCCCGGAGTTTCTGGCTTGACTCTCGGAATCACAGGATAGGTGTAGCAATTGACATCGCCGTACAATTCTCAAGGATCGTGGTATCGCTCTCGCACGGTTTGACTTTCCATTTTGCTATTCATAGATGCAAGTAACGTGGCAGTTTTGAAAATTTCTACTCACATCTTCCTATGAAAACTAAGCAAGGCAGTCGCTACAATGGGTAGGGTTCTTGGAAGGGACGGTGGTCACTTTCTCACGGTGTGTCCCTGAATCTGCTAGTTCCTACATGAAATTAAGTTGCCCGACACTAACGCGCAAATCAATGTGTTTCTCTGAGCAAGCTGCTATACTCCCGATACATAGAATTAGGTTCGCGGACAGCAAGGTCTCCGGTAAAACGGTTTATTTCATTCCAATTGGAAACCTTCTCGATCGGTTTGACTTTGTACTTTAATCCTTATACTGTGGTTAAGGTGTACATTGTCAATACGGTACTGCTGATATACGCCCTGAATACTTGGATTCACCATCGTAATCACATGATAGGTGAAGCTGTTGAATTAGCCGTCCGACACTCAAAGATGGTGGATACGTTCTCTATCGGTTTGACACTCGTTCTCCTAATTCATACACAACGTTAGGGTGCCCGTCTTTGAAACGAAAATTAATTTTCTTCTCTGCATATTAAGTTATACTTTCGATACAGCGGGTTAATTTTTCGGAGGGTACGGTCTTTGGAAAAATGTTTGACTTTATAGCAATTGGTAACGTTCACAAACAGTTTGACGGTCTACTTTCCTATTCAAACCGAGAACTAAGAACTAACTATTCACGTGCAGAGTCAAACCGTTGTAGATCCTTAACTATATGTATGCAGTCATTTCCCGTCCCGAAGGCCTTGTCCTCCGAGAAACTAATCCGCCGTATCGAAAGTAAAACTTCGCGTTCGGAGAACCATGTTAGTTTACATTTTAGTGACGGGTACCCTTACTTTGTGTATGAATTAGAAGATCAGGGGTCAAACTGCTCCAGAGCTTTACCACGTTCGCTGAGAGTCGAACGGCTAAATCAATGGCCTCACCTATGCTGTTATTGCGAGAGTCATACCAGTTATTCCGGGAGAAAATCCGCTGAGCAGTATTGACAATAGTCACGTTATTTCAGGGTTTGACTCTCAAAGTGCAGCGTCAGACCATTGTAGGACGATACGTATGCGTATAGTATCAAACACTGAACCGAAGACCGTCCCTTCCGAGGAGCTAATCCACTGTATCGGAAGTATAACGTAGTGTTCAGATATGCAAGGGAGTACGCAGTATAGTCACTGGCGCCTCAATTCCATGTATGAGTTAGAAAATCCAGAGTGAAACTTTCGAGAGCATTTCCACCTTTCTTGACAGCGGAACGGTCAAGTCAATATCTTCACCAATCCAGTGATTGCAAGAATTAAACAGGGTATCCCCGGAATAAATCCGCTGAACAGTATTGGCAATTGACACATCAATTCACGGTTTGAATATTAAAGTAGTGCGTCAAACCGTTTTAGAGCGTTGACAATTCATATAAAGTCAAACGCTTTACCGATGTCAATAGTTCGAACCTATCCTGTGAATCTAAGGGTCATACCTGATACTGCGGGAGTAAATGCGCTATACAGTATTGCCAATTGACACATCAATTCACGGTTTGAATATAAAAGTAGGCCCCAAAGCCGATGCAGAACATTACGTATTCGTGTTGGGTTAATCTTCTTACAGATTCCCTATCCCACGGCAAAACTGACCCCCTGTATCGGGAGTATAACACCGTGTACCGAGGTGTGAATAAGTATACATTTCAGTGACGAACACCTTAATTTCATGCATGAACCATTAGATCGAGTGTCCAACCGTTCGACAACGTTGCCACCATCTGTAAGAAACGAACGGCAATGTCAATACCGTAACCTTTCCAATAGTTCGGAGAGTAAAACCAAGTATTCTGGGCGTATGTCCGCTGAAGAGTTTTGGCAATAGTCACCTTAATTCACGGTCTGAACATTGCAGTAGAGCGTCAAACTGTTTGAGAGCATTACCGATTGTTATGTAGTCAACCCTTTTACAGAAGGCCTTACATCTCACAGATTTCACCGGCTTCATCGAGAGTATAAGTTCGTGTTCACAGATAAAAATTACTATAGGTTCTAGAGGCTGCTACTTTAATTTCATGCATTAATTGGAAGATCGATGGTCAAACCGACCGCGAACGATCCCACCTTCTTCTAGTTTCGAAACTGCTGAGAAAACAGCCTCACCTATCCTGCGATTCCGAGTGTCACATCAGGTATCCCGGGACTAAATCCGCTCTAAATTGTTGGCAGTAGACACCTTTGTTCACGGTTTGAGTATTACAGTAGAGTGTCATACCGGCGGCGAACACTACCCATTCGCATAAAGTCTTTCTCTTTAAACAATACTTTACCTTCCGAGAACCTAACACGCTCTAGCGAGTGTCCGGCTCAATGTGCACGGAAACAAATTAGTAGACATTTTACCGGACGAACACCTCATGTTTGTGTATAAATATCAACATCGAGAGTCAGAGCGTTCGAGAACGTAACCACATTCTGTGAGAGACGAACGGCTAAATCAATAGCTTCACCTATCCAGTGACTCGGAGGTTCAAACCAGGTATTCCCGGTGTAAGTACCCTGAACAGTACTGCGTATAGACACCTTAATTCATGGTTGGAATATTACAATGCAGGGTGAAAGCGCTTGAAACGTTATCAATTGCAGCAAAGTTAAACGTCTTTCCGCGGACATCATACACCGAAAAACTATCCTGCTGAATCGAGAGTATAACATCGCGGTCAGATGTACGAACTAGTATACACTTTAGTGACGAGCACCTTTATATTCATGCATGAGTTGTAAGATCGAGGGTGAGACCAGTTGAACGGCTCAGTCAATAAATTTACCTGTCCTGTGATTCCGAGAGTCAAACCTGGTACATGAGTAGTAAGTCCGCTGAACCATATTGGCAATAGATACCTTAATTCACGATATGACTATTACAGTAGACGGGTCAATCCGTTGGAGAACATTACCGATTGATATAGAATCATTCTTTCCACCGAATACATTACGTAACTGTATCCTAACCGCTGTAGCGAGTTCCATGCTTAGTACACACGCAAAGAAGTTAGTAGGCATTGTAGATGAAGCACAGATTATTTTCGAATATAAATTAGAAGATCGTGTGTCAAACCGTTTGAGAATGTTACCACGTCGATGAGAGTTGAGCGGCTAAGTGAAAAGTTTCTCCAAACCGCTTACTACGATATCGACACCTGGTATGCCGGGGTCAATCCTACGAACTGTGTTGGCAGTAAGTTCCTTATCGTGTGGTATGAAAATTAAAGTGCATGCTATAACCGTTGGAGAACGTTAGCAAATGCAATAATTTCAGCCTTTTTACCAATTAACTAACCATCCGAGAACGAATCACGCTGCACCGCGTGTGTTGCGCAATGTTCATGCATACAAATTAGTTGACATTTTAGCGTACGGAAGCCATATATTCGCGTATGTATAGAAAAATCGACAGTCAAACCGTTCGTGAACGCTACAACCTTCTTCGAGAATCAATCGGCGAAGTCAATAGCTTCACCGATCCTGTTATTCCGATCGTCACCATAGGTATTCCGGGAGTCAATCCGATGTATACTATTGGCAACGGAAACCTTTAATTCACAGTATGATTATTAATGTAGAGCGTCAAACCGTTAGAAAGCTTTTCAAATTGGTATAAAGTAATCCTTTCTAGCGTGTACCTTATCTTCAGATACCATAGCCCGTTGTATCTAGAGCATAGTGTCGAGTTCGGAAAATAAATTAATATACGTATTAGTGACGGTATCCTAATTTCTTGCGTGAATTGGGATATTGAGAGTGAATGCGTTGGAGGGTGATACAACTCTCTTTGAGAGACGAACGGCTACGACAATATCTTCACCTATTCCAAGATTACAATAGTCAAATCAGGTACTCCGGGAGTAAATACGCGGAACCGAATTGCCAATTGACACCTTAATTCAGTATTTTAATATTAAAGTTGAAGGTCACTTCGCCCGAGAGCATTACCAAATGATGTAAAGTCATACATTTTACCGGATACCTTGCTATCTACGAAAAAGCCCGCAGTAGTGTGTGACATGTTTCGTGCTTTCGGAAACAAATTAGTAGATATTATAGCAGAATCATACATATTTTTCATGTGTGAACTAGAAGTATTGTGTATCAAACCGTTCGAGAACGATACCACTTTTTTCAGAGTCGAACGGTTAAGTAAGTAGCTTCACATAACCTATGATCCCCAGAGTTAAACCAGTTATTCCCGGAGTAATTCACGGAGTACACCCCAATTCACGGTTTGATTATGAACGTAGAGCGGCAAACCGTTTGAGAACGCTACCAATTGGTATAACGTCATACTCATTACCGGATGCCTAATCTTCCGAGAATATAACCCGCTGTATCGAGAGGGTAACATGGTGTTCATATGTATGAACTAGTATACATTTCAGTGACGGGCACCTTTACTTCATGTATAAGTTCGAAGATCGAGGGTCAAACCGTTCGAGAACGTTTCCACCTTCATTGAGGATCGAAAGGCTAAGCCAATTGCTTCACATTTCCTATGGTGCGCATACTCAAACCAGGTATTCCGGAAGTAAATGCCCTGGCAGTATTGGCACTAGACAGTCTATTTCACGGTATAAATTTTAAAGCACTGGGTCAAGCCGTTGTTTTACGGTAGGATTTGTTATAGGGTCAAGCTATTCACCGAAGGCCTTACCTTCCGAGAACGTATCGCGCTGTATCGAGAGTAAAAGTACGAGATCAGAGAAGCAAATATGTATACATTTTGGTGTCTGGCACCTTAATCTCATGTATGAATTAGAAGGTAAATTGCCGTACCGTTCAAGAACGTTACCACTGTGTTTGAGAATCGGACGGCTAAGTCAATAGCTTCACATATCCTATGATCCACAGAAAAGCCGCTGTAGCACGTTACCTATTGGCATAGAGTCAAACTTTTAACTGTAGGGCTCACCTTCCGAAAAGATTGTCCGCTGTATCGGGAGTATAACATCGTGTTCAAGGACGCAAATTAGTCTACATATCAGTGACGGCACACATAAATTCATGTAAGAAGTAGAAGATCGTGGGTCAAACAGGTCTACAAAGTTACTTCCTTCTGAGAGAGTCGAACGTCTAAGTCAATAGCTGCACATATCCTGTGATTCCAAAAAGTAAATCAGGTACTCAAGAATATACCGCGAATTAATGTGTCTAGAGCCAGTATCGTTCTGCGTAACAGCTGCGTTTGACCCTCGGAATCACACGAGAGATGGAGCTTGTGACTTAGTTGTGCGTCTCTCAGAGATGGTGGTATCGTACTGCAACGATTTCATCGCGTATCGTCTAATTCATACATGAAATTATGATGCCCATGACCAAAATGTATACTAATGTCTTTCTCTGGATACGAAGTCATACTCTCGATGCAGCTGGTTATGCTTCACGGAATGTAAGGTTGTCGGTAAAATGTTTGACTGTATACAAATTGTTTACGTTGTACATGGTTTGACTTTGTCCTTTAACAGTTATACCGTGAATTATGGTGTCCCTTGCCAATACTATTCAGAGGATTTACTCCTAGCATGCCAGGCTTGAATCTCGGAATCCCATTCGACTCTAGAAGAAGATGGTAAAGTTCTCGATCGGCTTGACACTAGATCTTCCTATTGATATACGAAATTAAGCTATCCGCCTTCCTGTGAACCCAATGCATGACAATCGCTATGGCGGATTGCTTTCTCGGTATGTAAGGTATAGGTTAAAACGAATGACTTTATAACAATTGGTAATGATCTCCCTATCAACCTTATATTCGTGCGTCAATTACGGTGCCTATTGCCAATAATGTTCAGGGCATTAAGTCCAGGAATCCCTGGTTGACTCTCGGAATCTAAAATATAGCTGATGCTATTGATTGAGCCGTTCGAATCTCAAAGAATGCGGTAACGATATCGATCAGTAGGACATTCGATCTCCTCATTCTTACATAAAACTAATATGCCCGTCACTACAATGTCTACTAATTTCGAATCTCTAAAGACGAAGTTATACTCCCGATAAAGCGGGTTAGGATTTCGGAGGCAGGCCATAAAATGAATGACGTTAAACTAATTGGGTACCGCTCTGAAACGGATTGTCCATCTACTTTAATGTACATACCGTGAATTAATGTGTCCACTGCCAACACTGTTCACAAGATTTACTCCCGGAGTTCCTCGTTTGACATTCGGAATCACAGGATGGCTTAACTTATTGACTTGTGTGTACGACTTTCAAGGAAGATGGTATCGTTCTGGAAATATTTGAGAATCTATCTCTGATTCATACATGAAATTACGATGCGCATCACTAAAATGAATACTAATATCATTCTGTGATCACGATGTTATGCATACGATGCAGCTGGATATGTCCCTAGGAGGTAACGTATGCGACAAATAGTATGACGGTATATAAATTAGTATCGCCCTCAAACGGATTTACTCTCTACTCTAATATTCATGCCGAGAGTTGAGGCGTCTATTATTAATACCGTTCAGCGCATTTACTCCCGGAATACCTGGTATGAGTCTCGGAGTTACAGAATTGGTGAAGCTATTTTCTTACATGTGGGATTCTCAACGAAGGTGGCAACGTTCTTGATCGCATCCCTCTCGATCTTCTCATTCATACACAAAAGTAAGGTGTGCTTCTGCTGTAAATTCTACTGATTTTTTCCGTGGGTACTAGCATGACAATCGCTACGACGGCTTAATTTCTCGGAATGTAAGGTGTAGATGAAAAAGAATGACTTTATATCAACTGGCGTTTTTTTCCGACGGTTTGACTCTCAACTTTACTATTCACGCAGTGAATTAAGCAGCATATTGCCAATTCTGTTCACTGTATTTAATCTTGGAATACCTGGTTTAACTCTCGCTATCACAGGATATGTGAAGCTGTTGATTTACTTTCCGACTCTCAAGAAAGGTGATAACGTTCTCCAACGGGTTGAACATCCATCATCGAATACATACCTCAAATTTTGGCGGACGTCAAAAAAATATATACTAATTTGTTTCGCTGGACACAAAGTTATACTCTCGATTCGGCGGGACTGGTCCACCGTAGGTAAGACTTTGTGTGAAAAGTTTGTCTCTATACCAATAGGAAACGTTCAACAATGGTTTGAGCCAGTTCCTTGATATTGATAACGTGATGTAGAGTAAGTAATTGCAATGCAGTACTGCGGGCTTATTCGCGGAATACCAGGTCTTTCACTCAGAATCACTTGATAGGTAAATATATTGACTTAGGCGTTCCACTCTCACCGAAGGTGGTAACGTCCTCGAACGGTTTGACACTCGATATTCTTATTCCTTCATGAAGTTTAGGTACCCGCCACAAAAATATATACTAATTTTTTCTGTGAACACGATCTTATACTGTCGATGATGCCGGAGAATTCCGCGGAATGTAAGGCTTTCGCTGAAACGTTTGACTTTATGCCAATTGACAACGCTCTATAACACTTTGACTCTCTTCCTTAATATTCAGACCGTGAATTAAGGTGTCAATTGCCAATACACATCAGCGGATTTACTCGCGGAATATCTGGTTGGCCTCGCACAATCACTGTATAGATGAAGCTTATGAATTTGCCGTTCGGCTCCCAAAGAAGATGGGAGCGATTTCGAACCGTTTGACACTCGATCCCCTAATTCCTATATGAAAATAAGGTATGCATCTGCATCAATGTCAACTAATTGATTTTCATGTGTAGCAAGCATGACGCCCGCTACAGCTGTTAGGTTCTAGGAGGTAAATTATTCGGTCAAAAGGATGACTTTATACCTAATAAGTAACGTTCTGCATCGGTTTGAACCTCGATCTTCTAATTCATACATGAAATTAGGGTGCCCGATACTGAAATGATTACGTTTTTCCTTTTCCACCTCTGAACACCAAGTTATACTGCCGTTGACGCGGGTGAGGTTTGCGGTAGGTAAGATATTCGATAAAAAGTTTGACTCGATTCGAATACATAACGATCTACAACGGTTTGCCGTTTTACTCTAATACTGATACTGCGAATTAAGGTACCTATTACCATTACTGATGAGCGCATTTACTCCCGGAATATCTCGTTTGACTTTTGGAATCACAGGATACATGCAGCCATTGACTTACCGGTTCGAATCTGAAAGAAGGTGGAAACTTTCCCGAAAGGTTTGGCCGTATATCTCCTTATTCATAATTAAATTAAGGTCCCCGTCACTAAAATATTTACTAATATGATCCTATGCACACGAATTAATACTCTCGAAACGGCGGGTTGGCTTCTCCGGAGGTGAATCGATCGGTAAAGTGTTTGGCCCTCTACCAATAGGTACCGTTCTACAACGGTTTGACGGTCGGTTTTAATATTCAAACTGTGGATAAAAGTGCCAATTGCCAATACTCCAATGGTCATTTCCTCCCGGATTAACTGATTTGGGAATCGGATTCACAGTATAAGTGAAGCCATTGACATATACAATTGACTCCCAGAGAAGAAAGTAGCGATCTCGAACGGATAGACACTAGATTTGCTAATCCCTACATGAAGCTAAGGTGCCCGTCACTATAATGTGTACTAATTTGCATGTCTGATCACGAAGTAATACTCTCGACACAGCGGTTTACGCTTTCGTAGGGTATGGTTTTCGGTAAAACTTTTGGCATTAAACTAATAGGTATCGTCCTACAAGCGTAAGACTCTGTACTTCAATATTCGAACCGTGATGTAAGGTGTCAATTACCAATAGTGTACAGCGGATGGACTCCCGAAATACCTGGGTTGACTCTCGGAATCGCAGGATAGGTGATTCTATTGACATAGCCGTTCACATCTCGAGGATTGTGCTATCGTTATAGAACAGCTTGACCGTCTGTCTATTAATTGACACATTAAATTAAGCTTCGTGTCTCAATAATGTATAGTAATAAGTTCCTCTGAGCACGATGTAATCCTCTCGATACAGCGGATGGGACGTTCGGAGCGTAAGGACTTCAGTAAGACGACTGACTTTATAGCAATTGTTGACGATCACAAAATTATTGACGCTCTACTTTGACATTCAAGACGGGAATTATGTTTACTAATGCCAATCCTGTTCAGCAGATTTTCTCCCGAAATACCTGGTTTTATTCTCGGATCAACTGGATATGTGAAGCTATTGACTTAGATGTGCGATTTTCAGAGAAGGTTGTAAGGTTCTCGAACGGATAGACACTCGATCATCTAATTCATACATGAAATCAACGTGACCCGTTATAAAATGTCTACCATTTTGTTTCCACAAACAAGGGTCCAATTGCAAATACCATTCATCGGATTTACTCCCGGAATACCTGGCTTGACAGTCGCAGTTACAGGATAAGTGAGGCTAATGACATAGCCGTTCGAATCCCAATGATGGTGGTCACTTTCATCAACGGTTTGATACTCGATATTGTATTTCATACATGAAATTAAGGTACACGTCACTGAAACGTATCCTAATGTCTTTTACTGAACACGGAGATATGCACTCGATACAGCGAGTTTGGTTCTCGGAAGGTATGGATTTCGAAAAATATTTTACTCTGTGCCAATATGTATCGTTCTGCAAAGACTTGACTCTGTACGTTCATATTTATTCCGTGCATTAAAGTGTGTATTGCCAATACTGCTCATTGGTTTTACTCCCGGAACACCTGGTACGACGCTCGGAATCACAGGATAGGTGAAGCAATCGACTTAGCCGTTCGGCTCGCAATGAGGGTGGTAATGTTCTCGAACTGTTTGACACAAGATCTTCTAATTAATACATGAAGTAAAGGTGCCCGTCACTAAAATTTATAGCAATTTGTTCCACTGAACTCGATGCTATACGCTCGATGCGGCGGGTTAGCTCCACGGACGGAATGGCTTTCGGTAAAGCGTTTGACTTTGTAGAAACTGGTAACGATCTCAAGCGGGGTGATGCTCTATTTTATTATACGAACCGTGGAGTGAGATCTCTGTTGCCAATACTGTTCAATACTGGATTTACTCCCTTATTACCGGATTTGACTGTCGGAATCACAAGTACTGGTGAAGCTATTAACCTAGCCATTCGAATCTCAGGGAGGGTGGTAATATCATCGAACGGTTTCACCTTCGATAACACAATTCATACATGAATTTAATGAACCGTCAATAAAATGAGTTCTAATGTGTTTCCCTAAACGCGAAGTTGTACTCTAGATACGGCGATTTAGCTTCTCAGGCGGTAGAGTCTTTGGTAAAGGGGTTGACTTTATGCCAATAGGTGACGTTCTCAAACAGTTTCACGATCTACTTTAATATTCAAACCGTGATATAAGATGTCCGTTGCGAAAAGGGTCCCAGAGGATTGAGTCCCGGAATATCTGGTTTGACCATCGGAATAGCAAGAGGAGTGGAGCTATTGATACTACGGCCGTCACTCAAAGAATGTGGGATCGTTCTAGAAATATTTGAATGTCGATTTTTCTATTCATACATGAAACTATGTAGTTCCTCTGCTAATATGTCTACTAACTTGTATCTCTGGACAGGAAGCTATGTTCCAAGTGCAGCGGGTTTTGATCTCAGAGTGTAATGTCCTCGGAAAACGTTTGACTTCAAAAAATTGGTAACGTTCTCAAACGGTCTGGCGTTCTATTTTAATGTTCAATTAATTATGGTGTCCATTGCTAATAGAGTGGAGCGCATTTACTCCTGGAATACCTGGTTTGTCCCTCGTAATCGTAGGATAGCTGAAGCAGTTGACTTAGCCGTTCGACTCTCATAGAAGGTGGTAAGGGTCACGACAGGAATGAGACCCGATCTTCAAATTCATACATGAAAATAAGGCGGCCGTCATTAAAGTGTGTTGCAATTCTCCTTTCTGAACCCGATGTTACACTCTCGATACAGAGGGTTAGTTCTTCGGAGGGTATGGTCTTCGGTAAAACGTTTGACTTTATTCCAATTTGTAACGCTCTCAAACGGTTTGATGCTCTATTTTAATTTTCAAATTGTGAAATAAGGCGGCTATTATCTATGATGTTCAGCGAATTTACTCCCGGCACAACAGGCTTGATTCTCGGGGTCACAGGATGTGTGATACTACTGACTTAGTGCTTCGTCTCTC
>NW_027471820.1:0-19567 GCF_051020765.1 Lasioglossum baleicum | reverse complement strand
AAACGTTTCACCGAATGCCTTTGTGACCGAGATGCTAACCCGCCATATCGAGAGTATAGCTTGGAGTATAGGGAAACACATTAGTATACAACTTAGTCACGTCACCTTAAATTCACGTATGAATTTGAAGTTCGATGGTGAAACCGTTCGAGTCCGTCACCGCCGTCTATGAGATTGGATCTACTTAGTCAGTTGATTCAGATGCCCTGTGATTCCGAGAGTCAAACCGTGTATTCCAGGAGCAAATCCGCTGATCGGTATTAACAATAGACACCTTAATTCACGGTATGAATATCAAATAAGAACGTAAAACCGTTTGAGAACATTGCCAATTAGCATAAGGACACTCTATTTATCTGATACTTTACCTTCAGAGAACATAATCCGCTGTATCGATGGTATAACTTTGTGTTCCGAAATACAAATTAGTGGACATTACAGTGGCGGGCTCCATAACACTTCAGGACAGAGTTTGACACTATAGCATTAGGTTCTACAACGGTATGACGGTCTGCTTCATTTTTGTCATTTATTGGCGGGAACCACAGGATGCGTGAAGCATTTGACTTAGCCGTTCGACCCTCAAAGAAAGTGAAAACGTTCTCTGGCAGATTGTCTTGTGATTTTGTAATTCATACATGAAGCTATGGTAATATTGAAATGAACACATATGTGTTTCTCTGGACACGAAGTTATACTATCGATACGGCGGGATAGCTTCACGGAAGGGAAGGCTTTCGGTAACAGGTTTGACACTATGGGAGTAGGTAATGTTCTTCAACGGTTTGACAATCAGCTTGACAATTCATACCTTGTGTTAAGATGTCCGCTTCCAGTACTATAGAGTGGATTGTCTCCCTGAATACCTTGTTTGACCCTTGGAATAACCGGATAGGTGCAGCTGTTGGTCAAGAGGTATGGCTCTCGAAGCAGGTGGGAACGTTGTAGGACGATTTGATGGTCCCTATTCTAATTTGTGCATGAAATTAAGGTGTACGTCACTAAAATGCGTACTAATTTGTTTCCTTGGACACGACATTATTATCTCCACACAGTGAGATGTGTTGTCAGAAGGTATGGCCTTCGGTAAAAAGAGTGTCTCTATACCAATTGATAATGATCTCCGACAGATTGACTCTCTACGTTAATGTTCATACCGTGAATTATGATGTCAATTGCCTATATAATGTAGCCGATATATTCCCGCAATGACTGGTATGAATCTCGTCATCACAGGATAGATGAAGCTATCGACGTAGCTGCGCCACTCTCATAGAAGGTGGTAACGGTCTCGAAGGGTTTGACGCTTTTCTGTTATAGTAAATCCGCGAATTAAGGTGTCCATTGCCAAAATTCTTCAGCGAACTTTATCTTGGAATACCAAGTTTGACTCTCGGAATCGCAGGATAGGTGAAGCCATTGACTTAGCAGTTTGTCGCTCACAGAAGGTGGCAACGTTCCTGAACGGTATGACTCTCGATCTCCTATGTCATTCGTGAAACTAGGCTGCCCGGCACCAAAATGAGTACACATTTGGCCCACTGGACACCTTGCTATACTCTCGATACAGCACGTTATGCTTTCCCACGGTAAGGTCATCAGTATAGCGTTTGACATTATACTAACTGGAAACTCTCCCATAAGGTTTGTCACTTCACTGTAATATTCCAAACGTGAATTGAGGCATCTAATGCAAATACCGTTCAGCGGATTTACTACCGGAATACCAGCTTTGACCTTCGGAATCACTGAAAGGGAGAAGATATAGTCTTAGCCGCTCGACTCTCATAGATGGTAGTTTCGATCTCGAAATGCAGAACTCTCGACTCTCTAATACACACATGAAGTTATGGTGCCCGTCAGTGAAATGAATACTAATTTCTGTTTTTGCACATGAAGTTATAAACTTAATGAAGCGGATGAGGTTCGCGGAAGGCGAGGTCTTCGGTAAACTGTTTCAATTTATAAAAATTGGTATCGTTATTAAACGGCTTGACGCTCTACGTTAATACTAAAGGCGTGAATAAAGGTGTTCATTTCCAATTGAGTATAATAGATTAACTGATATCTGGTTGGCCTCTCTGATTTCAAGGATAGGCGGAGCTATTGAGTTACGATTTCGTCTATCGCAGAAGGTAGTAACGTTCTGAAACTGTATGACTCTCGCGATTCTGATGCATTCATGAAACTAAGGTGCGCGTCCCTATATTGCATACTATTGTTCTTCTCTGATCAATAAGGAATGCTCTCGATACAGCGGGTTAGCTTCTCGATGGAAAGCTTTGTGTGAAATGTTTGACTCCATAGCAATAACTAACGTTCTACCAGAGTTTGGATCAGTAGACTAATACTGATACTGTAAGTTAAGGTGTCTATAGCCAATACTGTTCAGATAATTTTCTCGGGGAATCATAGGATAGGTGAAGCTATTGAGTGAGCCGATCGGTTCTGACAAAGGGTGGTATCGATCACGAAAGTATTTACCCTCGATCTCCTAATTCTTACATGAAGTTAAGGTGACCGTCACTAAAATGTATGCTAATCCGTTCCTATGAACTCGCTGCTATTAACGCTCTTTCAATATTCAAACTGCGAATTATGGTGTCTACTCCGAATACTGTTTAGCGGACTTACTTCTCGGATTTCTTGGGTTTACTCTCGGAATCACGGGGTAGGTGAAGTTATTCACTTGGCCGTTCGACTCTCAGTGGGGAGGTAATGTTCATGATCTGCCTGTCTCCCGATCTTCTAATCCATACACGAAATGAACCTGCCCGTCACTAAAATGTCTACTAATTTGCTTCTCGGAGCACGAAGTTTTACCCACTATATAGCGGGTTAGCTGCTCGGATGGAATGGCTTACGGTAAAAAGTTAGACTGTATGCGAATGGGTAAAGATCTACAACGAACAGTGAATGATGGTTCGGCAGATCGAGCAGCACTACTGTTTGGTCACCGTTAATTTCCTAGGACATGATTTTGAGCTGCATGCAATTCTTTCTCATTTCTATGTTTATATACTAATACTGCAATTTAATGTTGTGGTAATTACAATTTTTTTCGGAGTTATCAATTGTCAGTTGAAAAAATTTTATTTCTGAATACAAGTATCTTTGGAAATTGTTCAGTGCACGTTACTGACATCATTTTGTTAAACTCGTTGTTATTTTATATGATTGTCTGTATACGGACAATCCGGAGCGACACAGCTGTAACGGCTTTGTAGTTGCGTACGGCAGATCGAAGCGGCATACTGGATGGTCTAGGCCTTTCGAGTAACAATGGTTTTGAACCCTATCGATTTTTTCCCGCGTTTTCCATTTCTTTATGCGATCTGTATTTTGCTGTTATGACATTTCCTATTTTTCTTCAAAATTTTCAATCTTTATTTTAAAAAATTGTATTTCTTAGTAAAGGTGTCTTTGGAATTAGTTCAGTGTACCCGTATGACATTATTTTGTTCAACTGATTGGTATTTTGTATGATTGTCTGTGTATGTACATACGCTGTTTGCGCGAGACGACTGGCGAGGTCTTGTAGTTGCGTACGACAGAAATGAGCGAGACTACTGGATGGCCTTCGACAATGTTTTTAACCTTCATATTGTACAGTAAGAACTTTTTCCCAGTTTTTCATTTATTTGTACATACTGTGTGTTACTGCTATGATGCTTTCACTGCTCCTAAAAAATACAATTTCTGAGATAAAAATTTGGAGGGTATGCATAAAATCGGAAATATCATAACAGTAGATCACAGAATGTTGAAATAAATAGTGAATATCGAAAGAATGCATTCGGCACAATATCAGGGTTAGAGAAATTAACGAAGATAATACCGTAGTGTCGTTCCCATCTACCGAACGCAACCACAAGACGGCTTCTGTGGCATCGTGCCGGCAGCGAAGGTACATATGGAGACAATCATATAATATAATAGGTAATATAACAAAATATTATAACAAACGTATGCTCAACTAATTCCAAAGGAACTTTTCATGTACGATTCCATTTCTGAAATAAAAAACTTGAAATTTTGAAAAAAATCGAAAATATCATAACAGTATATTACAGTTCGTGTTCAGATATAGGAATGGGTCTCCATTTCAGTTACGGGCACCTCAACTTCACGTGTGCATTACAAGGGCGAACGTCAAACCTTTCGTGAACGTTACCACCTTATTTTAGAGACGAACGGAAATGTCAATAGCTTGATCTATACTGTGATTCGGGGAGGCAAGCCAGGTATTCCGGAAGTAAATCCGCTGAACAGTATGGTAATTAGACAGCATAGTTGACCGTTCGAATATTAAATGCAGGCCGTCAAGCCGTTGTAGAGCATTACAGCAAGGTGTATGGTCAATCTTATTAAGAATGAATTTCCCTCTGAAAAGCTAACTCGCTGCATAGGGAGTATTATACCATGTTCACAGATACTAACTCGTATCCATTTTAGCGGCGAGCACCCTAATTGCTTGCATGAATAGAAAACTCTAGAGTCATACCGTTCGAGAGCGCTACCACCATCTTTGAGATTCAAATGACAAAGTCATTAGCTTCACCCATACTGTGATTTCGAGTGTCAAATCAGGGATTGCGTGAGTAAATTCGCTGAACAGTATTCGCAATAGTATTGGCAATGTACAGAGTCAAACCGTAGTAGATGTATACCCATTCGTAGAGAGTGAAGCTTTCCACCGAGGGCATTGATTCTTCGCGAACTTAACCCGCTGTATCGATAGCATAACTACTAGTTCAGAGATACAAATTAGAATATATTTTAGTGACGGGCACCTCAGGTGCGAGTATGAGTAGGAAGATCGAGGGTTTATCCGCTTGAGAACGTTACCACCTTCTGTAAGATGTAATCGGCTATATTAATAGCTTCACCTGTCCTGCGATTCCGATAGTCCAAGCGCGTATTCCTGGAGGAAATCTTCCGAACGGCGTTGGCAATGGGCGCCTTAATTCACGGTACGAATATTACCGTAAAATGACGGTCCGTCGGAGAGTATTACCAATTGTTATAGAGTCATTCTACTTCCCGAATACATAATCTTCCTAGAACTTAACCCGGTTTGGTGATTGTCATGCCTTGTTCTCACGGCAGCAATTTAGTACACATTTTAGCAGACGGACACCTTATTTTTGTGTGTGCATAGAACAATCGAGTGTCAAACCGTTCCAGAAGGATCCCACCTTCTTTGAGTATCGAACAGCTAAATCAGTAGCTTCACGTATCCTGTTATTCTGATGGTCAAACTAAGTATTCCGAAAGTAAATAAGCTGTGCACTATTGGCAATCGACACTTTAAATCACGGCTTGTGTACTAAAGTAGAGCGTAAAGCCGTTTGAGATCGATAGCAGTTGGCATAATGTCAAGCGATATACAGAATACGTCACTCTCCGAAAGATTAACCCACTTTATCGAGGGTATGACATCGTGTGACAAGAACAAGTTAGTGAACATTTCAGTGAAGCGCAACTGAACCTGCTCATTAATATTCGAGACATAAATTAAGGTATCTATTGCCAATACTGTTCCGCGGGTATACACATGGAATACCGGGTTTGACTCTCGAAATCACAGGTTGAGAGAAGCAATTGACTCAGGTGCACGACTCTCAGAAGAGGTGGCAACGTTCTCAAACGGTATGACCACCTCTCATCTTATTTATATTTGAAATTAAGCCAATTGCTTTCCCCAAACTGTGATTTTGAGAGTCAAACCAGATATTGCATGTGTAAATCTGCGGAACAGTATTGGCAATAGATACCATAATCCATGGCCCGAATATTAATGAACATGAACAAACCGTTGTAGAACGATACCTATTGTCAAAGAGTCAAACGCATTACCGAATGCCTTACTTTCCGGAAAAAACAACCTCTGCATCGGGAGCATAATTTCGACTTCATATAAGCAGTTTAGTATACATTTTAGTGAGGAGAACCGAAATTTCATGCACGAATCAAAAGTTCGTGGATCGTACCGCTCGAGTACGTTACCACCGTCTGTGAGATACATGAGGGTAAGTAAATAGCTTCACATATTCCAAGATTCCTACAGCCAAACTAGGTAATCCGAGAGTAAATCCGCTGAAGAGTGTAGGCAATTGACACCTCAAGTCACGTTTCGAAATTTAAAGTAGAGGGTCAAACCGTTTTAGAACGTTGCAGATTGTTATAAATTCAAACTCTTTACCGATGGCTTTACCTTCCGGGATGATAACCATCCGTTTAGAGAGTATCGCTACGTGATGAGCGAACCACATTAGCATACAATTTCGTGACGTCTCCATTAGTCCATGTATGAATAAGAAGATCGATTTTCAAACCGGTCGAGAACGTTGCCACCTTCTGTGAGAGACGAACGGATAAGTCGGTATCTTCACCGATCCTGCGATTAAGAGAGTCATACCAGATGTTCCGCGAGTAAATCCCTGAAATGTATTGGTAATAGCCACCTTAATTCTCGGTTTGAATATTAAAGTACAGCGTCATATCGGATGATAACGTCAACAATTGGTGTAATATCAATTGTTTTATCGAAGACGGTACCTTCCGCGAACTTCACCGGCTTCATCAAGATTGTAACGTCACGTTGTGAGAAAGAAATCAGTCTTCATTTCAGTGACGGGTAACTTAGCTTCATGTATGAACTATTAGGATCGAGTGTCAAACCGTTCCAGAACTATGCCACCTTCTTTGAGGAGCGAAAGGATAAGTCAGTAGTCTCACCTACCCTGCGATGTCAAACCAGGTATTCAAGAAGTAGATCCGCTGTACAGCATTGGCCTTATTCATCCTATTTCATGGTGTTAATATTAAAGTACAGATCCAAACCTTTCTAGAACGTTACTTATTGCTATAGAGTCAAAGTTCTCACAGAACGTGTTACTTTCGTATAATTAACCCGCTGTATCGAAGGTATAAATTCGTGGTCACAGCAGCAAATTATTATACATTTTAGTTACAGCCACCTTAATTTCATCTGCGAATTACGATATACAGGTTCAAACATTGCGACAAAATCACCACCTACTTTGAAGTTCGATCAGCATAGTCAATAGCTTAACATATGCTGTGATGCCGAATGTCAATCGAGATATTTCGGGAGTAAATGCACTGTACTCTATTGGAAATGGGTACCTTAATTCGCGGAGTGAATATTAAAACAGAGCGTCACACCGTGTGAGAATGTAAGTAATTGCTATAAAATCAAGGGCGATACCGAATGCCTTACCGCGCGAGAAGGTAACAAGCCTTATCGAGAATATGGCTACGTGTTTAGGGAAACGCATTATTACGCACTATAGTGACGGCATCTTAAATTCATGCATGAAGTAGAAGATGGAGGGCAAAACCACCCGAGAACGTTGGCACCTTCTTTGAGAGACGAATGGCTAGGTCAATAGGTGCACCTATTGTGTGATTCCGAGAGTCAAAGCAGGTCATCCGAGAGTAAGACCGCTTAAAACCATTGGCAATAGACACATAAATCGGCGGTATGTACATTAGTGTAGAGAGTCAAACCCTCGGAGAATATTACTAATTGGTATAAAGTCTTTCGTTCTCCGAATATCTTACCTTCTGTGAACACGAACCGCTGTAACGAGAATATATCTTCGTGTCAAGAGGCGTATATTAGTATACATTTTCTGGAGGTCACCTTAATTTCATATATGTATTTGAAAGTCAAGTGTCAAACAGATCGAGATCGTTACCACCCTCTGCTAAGTCAGTAGCTTCACCTATCCTGATATTCCGAGATAGATACCACGTATGTCGGGAGCAAATCCTCTGAACAGTGTTGGGAGTGGACACCTTAAATCACGGTATAAGTCGTAACATAGGGATTCGAACCCTCCTGCAACGTTACCTTCTGGTATAGGCTCAAACGCTTTACAGAACTCCTTACTATCCGCAAACCATACGAGCTGCATCGAGGGTATAACATCGTGTCCGGGGACTCAAACTACTATACATTTTAAAGACAGGAACCTTAGTTTCTTGTATGAACTGAATGACCGAATGTCAATCCATTCGAGAACGTTAGCACCGTCTTTGAGATTCGATGGCTTATTCTGCAGCAGCAACTATCATGCGATTCCGACGGTCAGACCAGGTATACCGAATGTCAATCCACATAGCCGTATTACCAATGGACACGTTCATTCGCGGTATGAATATTAAAGTAGATCGTCAAGCCTTTGTAGATCATTACCTATTGATATAGTGTTAAACTTTTTTGCAAGGCCTCACCATCCGAGATCCGAACCCGGTGTACCGATGGTATATCTATTAGTTTATGGAAGATAATTTGTATTCAGTTTAGTGACAGGTATCTTAATTTCGTGGAGGAGTGAGGAGACCGCAAGTCAATCCGATCGAGAATGTTGTCGCCCTTTTTGAGAGTCGCACATCTAAGTCAATAGCGTCACATATCCTGTGATAGCAAGAGTCAAACCAGGCATTCCGCGAATAAATCTGCTATACAGTATTGGCAAAGGACATATTAATTCACGGTTCGAATATTAAAGTCGCACGTCAAATCTTTGTAGAACGCTATTTATTCGTATGGCCTCAAACTTTTCACCGAAGGCAATACCTTCCGAGAAACGCAATGCGCTGCAGCAAGTGTCATGCTCAGTGTAAATGGCAAATTAGTAACATTTACTCCGGGAATACAGGGTTTGACTCTTAGAATATGGGAATTCGTCACGCTATGGACTTAGCCGTTTGTCTCTCAAAGAAAGTGGTAACGTTCTCGAACGGTTTGACCCTCGATCTTGTAAATAATACATGAAATTATGGTGCCTGTCACAATAATTCATACCAACTTTCTTCTCTGGACACGAAGCCACACCCTCTATGCAGCTTGTTAGCCTCTAGGAAGGTATGGCCATCGGTAAAATGTTTGACTCTATACCAACAGGTAACGGTCTTTTCCGTTTTGACTCCGTATATTAACATCAATACCGTGATATATGGTGTCATAGACCAATACCATACGGCGGATTTAGTCCAGGCATAGCTGGCTTGATTCTCGGAATCACAGGATACGTGAAGATATTGACTTAGCCGTTCGACACTCAAAGAAGGTGGTAACGTTCCAGGACGCTGACCCTAGAACTACTAGGTCATTCTGGAAATTATGGTGCCCATCATTAAAATGTGTACTAATGTGCTTCTATGAACAGGAATATATACTCTCGATAGGGAGGATTACATTCTCGGTGGGTATGGCTATCGGTAAAAGGTTGAACTGTATACAAATAGGTAGCGCTATACAACGGTATGTCGGTCTGCTTTAATATTCATTCCGAGAATTAATGTGTCCATTGCCAGTACGGTACGGGGCACCTACTCACAGATTGCCGATTTTGACTCTCGGAATCCTAGAATACGTGAATCTATTAACTTAGCTGTTCGAATCGCAAAGAATGTGGTAACGTTCTAGAGTAGTTTGACTCTCGATTTTGCTATTCAGACATGAAAATAAGGTCTCCGTCAGCTATAATAACTACTACTTTGTTTCCGTGAGCACAATGCAAGACACTCGCTAGTTCGGTGTTCGATCTAGGACGATAAACAATTCGATAAATGGTTTGACATTATACCAATTAGTAACGCTCCCAATTAATTTGATGATCTACTTTAATATTCAAACCGTGAATTAAGGCGTATGTTTCCAATACTGTACAGCGAATTTTCTACCAGAATACCATGCTTGACTTACGGAATCACAGAATAGGTGAAGCTACTGATATAGACGGTCGACTCTCAAAGACAGTGGCAACGTTCTCGAACGTTTGGACCCCGATCATTGTAATTCATACATAAAATTAAGGTGACCCTCACTAAAGTGAGTTCTAATTTGATTCTTTGAATACGATGTTATACCTCCGATAGTGCGCTTTATGTTATCGGAAGGTACAGTATGCGACAAAGTGTATGATGTTGCACAAACTGGTAACGTTTTCACACCTTTTCGACTCTCTGCCTTAATATACATACCGTGTATTAGTATTTCCATTGCCAATAGTGTACTGCGGATTGACTCCGGATTACCTGGTTTGACTCTACGAATCACAGGATAGGATTGACTCAGCAGTTCGTCTCACGCAGAGGGTGGGAACGTTCTCCAACGGTATGGCGCAAAATCTTTCAATTCATACATGAATTTAAGGTCCCCGTCTGCTGAAATTGCCACTAGTTTGGTTCTCTGAAAACGAAGTTGTACCCAGGATACAAGCGAGTCATATTCTCGAATGGTAGGGAAACCGGGAAGGAATATGACTTTATACCATTGCTTAACGTTTTCAAACAGTTTGACTCTTTACATTATTACTCGTCTCATGAATTGAAGATTCTATTGTCAATACTCTGCAGGGGATTTACTGTTGGAATTCCAGACATGGCTCCCGTAACAGGATAGGAGAAGCTATTGACTTTGCCTATCGGCCAACAAAGATGGTGGTAACGTTCTCCAAGGGTTTGACCCTCGATCATATATTTCATACGTGATATTGCGGTGCCAGACTCTAAAGTGTGTACTAATTTGTTTCTCTGATCACGACGATACACTCTCGAAGGAGCAGGATAGGTTCACGGAAGGTAAGGCCTTCGGTACATATTTCGAATCCATGCCAATATTTAACGTGATACAATGGTGTGAATCCCTTCGTAACGTTTCATACCGTGGATTAAGGTGTTTATTGCAAGAACGGTACAGCCCATGTACTCCCGGAACACCTGGTTTGACACTCGGAATCATAGGGTGTGAGATGCTAGTGACAGCCGTTCGAACTTTAAAGATGGTGGTAACGTTCTCACACTCGATCTTCTGTTTTATATATAAAATTAATGTGACCGTCAGTAACTTGTATTCTAATTCGCTTTCGCGATCACGAATTTATACTCTGGATGCAGACAGTTAGCTTCTCGGAAGGTAAGGCGTTCAGTAAAAAGTTAAGCTCTAGGTCAGTACGTAAAGTTCTACAACGGCTTAAAGTTGTCCTTGAATATTTATTCCGCGAATTATCGTGTCTAATGCAAAGACTGTTCAGCGAATTTACTCCCGGATTACCTGATTTGACTCTCGGTATCACATGGTAGGTGGTGCTACTGACATAGCCGTTCTACTCCAATGCATGTTGGTAATGTTCTTGATCGGTTTGAAACTCATGCACGAAATTAAGGTGCTCGTCGGTAAAAATATCTACTAATTTGTATCTCTAATCGCGATGCTGTATTCTCGATACGGCAGGTTATATTCTCGGAATGTAAGGAGTTCGATGAGAAGAGTGACTGTAGACCAATTGACAATAATCGAGGTCAATTTGTCTCTCTTCTTTAATGTTCATGCTGAGAATTATGGTGTCCATTGGCAATATAATTCAGCGGATTTACTCCCGAAATGACTTGTTTGACTTTCGGAATCACAGGACGGATTGGAATATATTGCCTAAGCTATTCGTCTCTCAATGAAGCTGGTAACATTGTCGAACGCTGTAACTTTCGATCTTCTTATTCATACATCAAATTAAGGTGCCTGTCACCAAAGTGTATACTAATTTGATCCTCTGAGCTCTACGTAATACCCTCGATACAGCTGGTTAGGCTTTGTGAGGTTATGGACCTCAGTAAAACTTTTGACTTTATACTAATTGGTATCGTTCTTAGACTTTTTGTCGCTCGACATTAACATTCAAACCGGGAATTATGGTGACTATTGCCAATACCATTCAGCGGATTTAGTCCAGGAATACCTGGTCTGTCGCTCAGAATCACAGGGTAGGTGATGTTATTGACATGCAGTTCCACACTGGAAGAAGGTTGTAACGTTCTCGGACGGTTGGTCCCTCGACCTTCTCATTCATACATGAAATTACAGTGCCATTCACAGCATTGTACCCTAATATGTATCTCCGAATACGAAGTAATAATCTACATACATCGCTTTAAGTTCTCGGAGGGAAAGGTTTTCTGCAAATCTTCTGACATCACTCAAATATGTAACTACAAATGATCGACACTGTTCTTTAATAATCTAACCGTGAACTGTTGCTGTGTCTATTGCCAATATTGACAAAACGGATGGACTCCGGGAATACCTGGTTAGACTCTCGGAATCACAGGATATGTGAAGTTATTGACTTAACCGTTCGACTTTTAAAGAAGGTGGGATCGTTCTCGGAAGGTTTGACTCTTGATTATTCTACTCACACATGAAAATAAGGCGACGGTTTGCTAAAATTTCAACCAAATTGATTCCCTGTGCACAAAGCATGACACTCGCTGCATCGGGGTTGTTTCTAGGATGGTAATGTATTCGGCAGAAAGAATGATTACATAGCAATTGGTAATATTCTCCGATGGATTGCCCGTCTACTGTAATGTTCGTACCACGAATTAATTTGTCCATTGCCAATACTGTTCAGTGGACTTACACCAGGAATACCAGGCATTAGTCTCGGAATCAAACGATGGGTGAATCTATTGACTTAGCCACTCGACTCTCCCGTGCGGATCGAGCCTCGATCCTTAATTCATGCATGTAATTCAGGTGCTTGAGAGTAAATGTATACCAGTTCGCACCTTTCAATAAGGTGTTATACTCTCGATAAAGCGAGTTAGTTTTTTGGAGGGTAATTCAATCTGTAAGGAGTTTGAACCTACATATACAGGTAATACTCTACAGCGGCTTGATGATCGAGTTTACTAATTATGCCGTGAATTAAGGTGTCTATTGGCAATACTGTTTAGCAGGGTTTCTCCAGGAATACCCGGTTTGATTCTTCGAATCACTGGATAGGTGAAGCTGTAGACATAGCCGTTCGTCCCTCACAGAAGGTGGAGACGTTCTCGAGCGGTTTGAAACTCGGTCTTCTTATTCATACATGAAACTAAGTTGCACGGCACTCAAATTTATACTACTCTGTATCTCTTAACACGAAGTCAAACTCTCGATACAGCGGGTTAGCTCCTCGGAAGGTTAGGCCTTCGCTATAAACTTTGACTCTATATCAATGCGTTACGTCCTGCAAAGGTTTGACTCTGAACGTTAATATTTATTCCGTGAAATATGGTGTACGATGCCAATACTGTACAGCGGATGTACACCTGGAATTCTAGTCTCGTTCGGTTTGACGTCCGATCTTCTAATTCATACATGAAATTAAGGTGCCCGTCTATAATATGTCTATTTATATTTATGCATGAACACGAAGCAGAGCGCCCCGTACAGAGGGTAGGTTTCTTCTGATGGTAGGTCCTTCGGTATAACCTTTGGCTCTATGCGAATAGGTACCGTCATACAATGTATTGACTCCGAACTTTAATATTCATACTGTGAATTGAGGTGCCGTATGCTAATACTGTACCGCGGAATTACACCCGGAATACCTGGTTTGTCTTTCGGAATCTCAGGATTGGTGAAGCTAGTGACTTAGCCGTTCGTCTTTCACAGAAGGTCGCAAGCTTATCGTGCTGTTTGACACTCGATCATTTAATTCGTACATGAAGTTAATGTGCCCGTCGCTGAAATGAATACTAATTATTTTCATTGAACCTGATCTTATTCTCTCGATGAAGCCGGTGTAGTTCGCAGAAGATATGGCCACTCGATCGGTTTCTCCCTCTACATTAACATTCAAGCCGTGAATTATGGTGTCTACTCCAATGCTGTTCAGCCTATTCACTCCCTGAGTAGTTGGCTTGAGTCTCGAAATCACAAGTAGGGGGAAGCTATTGACTTAGCTGTGCATCTCGCAAAAAAGGTGGTAACGCTCTCCAACGGTTTGACTCTCGATCCTCATACTCATACATGAAATTAAGGTGCCCGTCACTAAAACGTATTGTAATCTGTTCCTCTGAAAACGATGTTATACTCTCGATTTAATGCGTTCGGCTTATGAAGGGTAAGGGATTCAGTAAAACGTAAACTTTATTCCAATTGGCAACGTTCGCAAACGGATTGTCTCTGTACCTTAATATTACACCATGAAATAGGGTGTCTATAGCCAATTCTGTTCAGCGGATTTACTTCAGGAATACATGGCTTCTCTCTTGGAATCTTGGAATAGGTGAAGCTATTGACTTAGCCGTCCTTCTCCCAATGAATGTCCTAACGTTCTCGAAGGGTCTGACACTCCATCTTCTAATTCAAATATCATAATAAGGTACGCCTCTCCTATAATGTCTACATATTCGCTCCTGTAATCCCAAAACAAGACAATCCCTGCGGCGGCATGCGTTCTCTGAATGGAAGGTATAGGTTAAAAAGAATGACTTTCCACCAATTGGGTATGTTCTCCGACGGTTTGACTCTCAACCATAATATGCATGCTATGAATTACGGTATCCATTGCCGAAATTGTTTAGCGTATTTATGCCTAAAATGCGCGGTTTGACTCTCGCAATCAATAGGAGAAGCTATTATCTTAGATGTGGAGCTTTCAAAGAAGGTGGAATCGTTCTGCAACGGTTTCACTATCGATCTTGCTACTCATATTTGAAACAGAGCTGTTCGTGTACTAAAAATCTAATGATTGGTTTCACTGGCACTAAGTATGAAACTCGATACAGCGGGTTAGGTTCCAGGAAGGTAAGGTATTCGTTAAAGAGTATGACTTTTAAAAAATAGGTTACGTTCTACAACGAATTGACTGTCTAATTTAATATTGAAACCGTGAAATAACGTGTCTAATGCAGATACTGTTCAGCGGATTTACTCCCGGAGTACCAGGAATGACTCTCGGAATCACACCTATCGGTGAAGTTGTTGACTAAGCTATTCTACTCTAAAGACGGAGGTTACGATATCGAACGGTTTGACACACGATCTTCTAATTCGTTCATGAAACTAAGGTGTCCGTCTGCTAGAATGTTTACTAATTTGCATCTCTGCGCACGAAGTTACGATACAGCAGGGTATGTTCTCGGAAGGAAAGGTATCAGGCAACGAGTATAGGCGTTATGATAATTATTATTGGCCTCAAACGGTATGACGCTCTACTTCAATATACAAACTGCGAATTAATGTGTCCATTGCCATTACTGCACAGAGGATTTACTCCTGACATACCTGGTGTGACTCTCGGATTGACAGGATACGTGATGCAATTTCCTTAGGTGAGCGATTCCCAAAGAAAGTGGCAACGTTCCTGGTCGCTTTGCCTCTCGATCTTCTCATTCATATGTGAAAATGAGATGTACATCTGCTATAATGTCTACTAATATGCCCGGGTGAACACTAAGCAAGCCAATCGCCACAGCGGGATGGATTCTCGGAAAAACGGATTCCTTCGGTAAAAAGATTGACTTTGTAAGAATTTCTATTGTCCTTCCACGGCTCCACTCTCTACTTTCTTATTTATACCGTGCATTAAGCGTCCTTCGCCAATGATCTTCATCGCATTAACTCGCAGAATGCCCGGGTTGACTATCGGCATCACAAGATAGGTGATGCTATTGGCTTAGTCGTGCGACCCTAAACGACGGTGGTAACGTTCTTGATTGGTTTGGATCTGGATTTTGTAATTCATTCATGAAATTATGGTGCCCGACACGAAAATGTATACTAATTTGTTTTTTTGGACACAAAGACATACTCTCGAAGCGGCGGGTTTGTTTCTCGGGCGGATATGCTTTCAGTCAGACGTGTGGCATAGCAATTGTTAACGTTCTCAAACTGATCGACGCTCTACTTTAACGTTCAAATCGTGAGTCTATTGCCAACTGTGTTCTGTTGCTTCACTCCTGGAATGCCAGGATTTACTCTCCGAATCACATGATAGGTGAAGCTATTTACGTAGAGGTTCGGCCCTATCAGAAGTATCGTAACGTTCTCGTTCTCGAACCGTTAGACCATCGATATTCTAATTCATACATGAAATTTAAGGCGCCGACACTAAAATGGATACTAATTTCTTTTTCTGAACGCGGAATGATACTCCAGATACAACGTGTGTCGGAGATTTAACGTGCGTCACCTGCCACAA
Organism: Lasioglossum baleicum; assembly: GCF_051020765.1. NCBI lineage: Eukaryota > Metazoa > Arthropoda > Insecta > Hymenoptera > Halictidae > Lasioglossum > Lasioglossum baleicum. The sequence continues at coordinate 3,560 of NW_027471820.1, read as the reverse complement.
GGGCTCATCCACACGGCCCCCATGAGCGCACCTTCCCACACACCTACCAATTAGCCCGCGAACCGCAAGTACCATGGCGCCAACCTTGGGTCGGCCGGGACCTTTCTAAATCCCTACTGGCTCTGCAGGCCAGCGCCCAAGCTGATCTGATGCGCTCATCCGTGGAGGATCTAACCCGTCAGAAGACGGGTCCCCGAACCCGCAATATGGGCTTACCACTGCCCCCTCGAGACCAACCCAAGCAACCGGGGGGGGGGGGGGCAGCGCCCAACCGCCCCAGCGCTCGAACCGGTTCCCGAGGTACCAGTTAATGCAGGGCCATACTGGTCATACCCCTCGTATGGACACCTCACTTCCCGAATGAGGAGCTTGCTAACCTCGGCCTAGGTTCGGCCGACTCGGGCACCGTGGGTTCGTCATGCCCATACTGCAGTGGACCAGAAGGCCCACCGCTGCTCCTGCGGGGTGGGTTCGCGGTCAGTAAGGTATTGTGTAAAAAGAATATCTTTATACCAATAGATATTGTTCTCCGACGGTTTGAATCTCAACATTGATATTCCTGCTACCATTGAATGTACGAATTATCAATACTGTTCAGAGGATTTAATGCCGGTATACCTGGTTGTACTCGAACGATTTGACTCCATCTTCTAATTCATACATGAAATTATGCTGCACATCAGTAAATGGTATACCAGTTCGTACCTCTGAACACGGCGTGATAATCTTGGTACAGGGGTTTAATTTTTCGGACGGTAAGGCGTTCTGTAGGAAATTTAACCTTACACGAATATGGAATATTATACAATGTCTACACGGCCTTCCTTAATATTCATCCGAGAACGAAGGTACATATTGCCAATACTGTTCAGCGAATTTACCCTCGGAAAGCCTGGATTGACTCTCGAAATCGCGTGATAGGTGGAGCTGTTGACTTATCGCCTCGACACTCAAAGAGTGTGGTAACATTCTCGAATGGTTTCACCATCAATTTTCTAATACAATTGAAGTTAACGTGCCGACACGGAAATGAATACCAATTTCATTTTCTCAACACGAACTTAAACTCTCGATGAAGCCGCAGAGTTTCGGGGAAGGTAAGGCCTTCGGTAAATCGATTGACCTTATACCAATTCGAAACGCTCTCAAGCGTATTGACGATCTACTGCAATATGCACACCGCGAATTAAGGTGTCTAATTCCAAACCACGTCATCGGACTTACTTCCGGAATACCAGGTTTGACACTGCGAACCACAGGATAGATGAAACTATTGACATAGCCATTCGTCTCACACGGAAGGTGATATCGTCATCGAAATGTTTGACCCTCAGCCTTCCTATTGCTACATGCAATTAACGAGTCCGTCTGCTAAAGTGTCAACTAATTTGGCTCCTTGAATACAATGCAAGACACTTGCTGCAGCGGGTTGGGCTCTCGGAAGGTGTGCTATCCTGTACGAAATTAGACCATATACCAGTATGTACCGATCTACGATGGTTCGGGTCAATATATTGCTATTTATACCGTATATTAAGGTGTATATTGCCAATACCGTACTACAGACTCACTCCCAGAATACCTGGTTTAGCTCTCCGAATCACAGGATTCATCGAGCTATCTACTTAGCGGTTCACCTCTCACAGAATATGTCACCGTTCTCTATCGGCGTGACTAACGATCCTCTAATTCGTACATGAAATTGTGGTGCTCATCAGCAAAATGTGTAATAGTTCGTACCTTCGAACACGGCGTTCTAATCCCGATAGGAGTGGTTAGTTGTTCAGAGGTAACGGCATTCTGAAAGAACATTGACCCTACAATTATAGATAATGTTCTAAAACGGCTTGACAGCCGGCTTTAACATTCATAGCGTGCATTAATGTGTCTACTGCCAACACTGACCTGCGGATATGCTCCCGGAATAACTCGTTTGACTCTCGGTATCACAGGGCAGTTGAAGGTGTTGACGTAGCTGTGCCACTCTCAAAGGAGATGGATACGCTCTCGAACGGTTTGACTTTCGATTCTGCTACTCGTACTTGAAAATAAGGTATCCCTCTGCCAAAATATCTACTAATTTGTTTCGGTGAAAACTATGCAAGCCGAGCGCTACAACTGGATGTGTTCTCGGTAGGTGAGGACTTCGGTTAAAATTTTATCTCTATAGCAATAAGTAACGATCTACAACGGTTTGGATCTGTAGATTAATATTCATACTGTTCATTAATGTGTCTATCGCCAATACTGTCAGAGGATTGACTCCCGGAATACCTGACTTGGCTGTCGGAATCATAGGATAGGAGAAGCTATCGAATTAGCCATACCACTTCCAAAGAAGGTGGGAACGGTCTCGAACGATTTGACACTCGGTCTTCTAACTCATACACGAAAATAAGGTGTGCTTCTGCAATAACGTTCACTAATTTGCGTCCGAGACCGGTAAGCACGACACTCGATACTGCATGATATGTTCTAGGAAGGTAATGTATTCGGCAAAAAGAAGGACTTTATACCGATTAGTAATGGTCACCAACAGTCGGACTCCCTACTTTGATATTCATAACTTGAATTAAGGTGTCCATTGCCTACACTGAACAACGGATTCGCTCCCCGTACACCCAGTTCGAATTTTGCAATCACAGTATGGGTGAAGCTATTGACTTTGCCCATCGACTTGCTAAGGAGGTGGTACCGTTCTCTGACGATATTGACCCACGATCGTCTATACAATACATGAAAATATGCTGCCCGTCGCAAAGGTTTAGAATAATTTGTTTCCATGTACAAGAAGTTACACTCTCAATGCAGCGGGTTAGCTTCTGGTATGGCAACGTCTACGGAACATCGTTTGACTTTATACAGACTGGTAACGATCGCAAGTGGTTTCATGCTCTACTTTAATACTCAATCCGTCAATTAAGGTGTCTAGGGCCAATAATGATCAGCGGATTTACTCTCGGAATAACTGGTTGGACTCTCGGAATCACAGGTATTGGTGAAACTATTGACTTACACCTTCGACTCTCAAACGGGATGGTAACGTTCTCGTACGGTTGGAACGACGATGTTCTAATTGACACATGAAGTTAAGGTGCCCGTCACTGAAATGATTACTAATTTCTTACACTGATCACGGTGATATACTCTAGATATGGCGGGTTAGCTTCTCCGATGGTAGGGCTGTCGGTAAAATGTTTGACTCTATACCAACAGGTACCGTTCTACAAATGTTTGACGCTCCGTGTTATTATTGAAACCATGAATAAAGGAGCATATAGCCATTATTGTACAGCGGATTTACTCCGAGTCTGGCTGGTTTGACTCTCGGAATCGCAGGGTATGTAAAGCTTCTTACTTAGGTGTTCGTCTCTCAAAGAAGGTGTTAACGTTATCGAATGATTTAACTCTCGATCTTCTTATTCATACGTGAAGTCCTGGTACATGTCACGAAAATGTATACAACTTGCATCCCGGATTACGAAATTATGCTCTGGATTCTTCGCGAGAGGCTTTCGGACGGTAAGGCATTTAGTACGAATTATGACTGTATAGGAATG
>NW_027471819.1:0-19578 GCF_051020765.1 Lasioglossum baleicum | reverse complement strand
GATGCATCCCGCAGGCTAGTCGAGTAAAAACACGTGCGAGAGGATGCATCCCGCAGGCTAGTCGACTAAAAACACGTGCGAGAGGATGCATCCCGCAGGCTAGTCGAGTAAAGAACACGTGCCAGAGGATGCGTCCCGCAGGCTAGTCGAGCAAAAACAGGTGCGAGAGGATGCATCCCGCAGGCTAGTCGAGCAAAAACACGTGCGAGAGGATGCATCCCGCAGGCTAGTCGAGTAAAAACACGTGCGAGAGGATGCATCCCGCAGGCTAGTCGAGTAAAATCACGTGCGAGAGGATGCATCCCGCAGGCTAGTCGAGTGAAGAACACGTGCCAGAGGATGTGTCCCGCAGGCTAGTCGAGCAAAAACAGGTGCGAGAGGATGCATCCCGCAGGCTAGTCGAGCAAAAACACGTGCGAGAGGATGCATTCCGCAGGCTAGTCGAGTAAAAACACGTACGAGAGGATGCATCCCGCAGGCTAGTCGAGTAAAAACACGTGCGAGAGGAAGCATCCCGCAGGCTAGTCGAGTAAAAACACGTGCGAGACGATGCATCCCGCAGCCTAGACGAGTAAAAACACGTGCGAGAGGATGCATCCCGCAGGCTAGTCGAGTAAAAACACGTGCGAGAGGATGCATCCCGCAGGCTAGTCGAGTAAAAACACGTGCGAGAGGATGCATCCCGCAGGCTAGTCGAGTAAAAACACGTGCGAGAGGATGCACCCCGCAGGCTAGTCGAGTAAAAACACGTGCGAGAGGATGCATCCCGCAGGCTAATCGAGTAAAAACACGTGCGAGAGGATGCATCCCGCAGGCTAGTCGAGTAAAAACACGTGCGAGAGGATGCATCCCGCAGGCTAGTCGAGTAAAAACTCGTGCGAGAGGATGCATCCCGCAGGCTAGTCGAGTAAAAACACGTGCGAGAGGATGCATCCCGCAGGCTAGTCGAGTAAAAACACGTGCGAGAGGATGCATCCCGCAGGCTAGTCGAGTAAAAACACGTGCGAGAGGATGCATCCCGCAGGCTAGTCGAGCAAAAACACGTTTGAGAGGATGCGTCCCGCAGGCGAGTCGAGCAAAAACACGTGCGAGAGGATGCATCCCGCAGGCTAGTCGAGTAAAAACACGTGCGAGAAGATGCATCCCGCAGGCTAGTCGAGTAAAAACACGTGCGAGAGGATGCACCCCGCAGGCTAGTCGAGTAAAAACACGTGCGAGAGGATGCATCCCGCAGGCTACTCGAGTAAAAACACGTGCGAGAGGATGCATCCCGCACGCTAGTCGAGTAAAAACACGTGCGAGAGGATGCATCCCGCAGGCTAGTCGAGTAAAAACACGTGCGAGAGGATGCATCCCGCAGGCTAGTCGAGTAAAAACAAGTGCGAGAGGATGCATCCCGCAGGCTAGTCGAGTAAAAACACGTGCGAGAGGATGCATCCCGCAGGCTAGTCGAGTAAAAACACGTGCGAGAGGATGCACCCCGCAGGCTAGTCGAGTAAAAACACGTGCGAGAGGATGCATCCCGCAGGCTACTCGAGTAAAAACACGTGCGAGAGGATGCATCCCGCAGGCTAGTCGAGTAAAAACACGTGCGAGAGGATGCATCCCGCAGGCTAGTCGAGTAAAAACACGTGCGAGAGGATGCATCCCGCAGGCTAGTCGAGTAAAAACACGTGCGAGAGGATGCATCCCGCAGGCTAGTCGAGTGAAGAACACGTACCAGAGGATGCGTCCCGCAGGCTAGTCGAGCAAAAACAGGTGCGAGAGGATGCATCCCGCAGGCTAGTCGAGCAAAAACACGTGCGAGAGGATGCATCCCGCAGTCTAGTCGAGTAAAAACACGTGCGAGAGGATGCATCCCGCAGGCTAGTCGAGTAAAAACACGTGCGAGAGGATGCATCCCGCAGGCTAGTCGAGTAAAAACACGTGCGAGACGATGCATCCCGCAGCCTAGACGAGTAAAAACACGTGCGAGAGGATGCATCCCGCAGGCTAGTCGAGTAAAAACACGTGCGAGAGGATGCATCCCGCAGGCTAGTCGAGTAAAAACACGTGCGAGAGGATGCATCCCGCAGGCTAGTCGAGTAAAAACACGTGCGAGAGGATGAACCCCGCAGGCTAGTAGAGTAAAAACACGTGCGAGAGGATGCATCCCGCAGGTTACTCGAGTAAAAACACGTGCGAGAGGATGCATCCCGCAGGCTAGTCGAGTAAAAACACGTGCGAGAGGATGCATCCCGCAGGCTAGTCGAGTAAAAACACGTGCGAGAGGATGCATCCCGCAGGCTAGTCGAGTAAAAACACGTGCGAGAGGATGCATCCCGCAGGCTAGTCGAGTAAAAACACGTGCGAGAGGATGCATCCCGCAGGCTAGTCGAGTAAAATCACGTGCGAGAGGATGCATCCCGCAGGCTAGTCGAATAAAAACACGTGCGAGAGGATGCATCCCGCAGGCTAGTCGAGTAAAAACACGTGCGAGAGGATGCATCCCGCAGGCTAGTCGAGTAAAAACACGTGCGAGAGGATGCATCCCGCAGGCTAGTCGAGTAAAAACACGTGCGAGAGGATGCATCCCGCAGCTTAGACGAGTAAAAACACGTGCGAGAGGATGCATCCCGCAGGCTAGTCGAGTAAAAACACGTGCCAGAGGATGCATCCCGCAGGCTAGTCGAGTAAAAACACGTGCGAGAGGATGCACCCCGCAGGCTAGTCGAGTAAAAACACATGCGAGAGGATGCATCCCGCAGGCTACTCGAGTAAAAACACATGCGAGAGGATGCATCCCGCAGGCTAGTCGAGTAAAAACACGTGCGAGAGGATGCATCCCGCAGGCTAGTCGAGTAAAAACACGTGCGAGAGGATGCATCCCGCAGGCTAGTCGAGTAAAAACACGTGCGAGAGGATGCATCCCGCAGGCTAGTCGAGTAAAAACACGTGCGAGAGGATGCATCCCGCAGGCTAGTCGAGTAAAAACACGTGCGAGAGGATGCATCCCGCAGGCTAGTCGAGTAAAAACACGTGCGAGAGGATGCATCCCGCAGGCTAGTCGAGTAAAAACACGTGCGAGAGGATGCATCCCGCAGGCTAGTCGAGTAAAAACACGTGCGAGAGGATGCATCCCGCAGGCTAGTCGAGTAAAATCACGTGCGAGAGGATGCATCCCGCAGGCTAGTCGAATAAAAACACGTGCGAGAGGATGCATCCCGCAGGCTAGTCGAGTAAAAACACGTGCGAGAGGATGCATCCCGCAGGCTAGTCGAGCAAAAACACGTGCGAGAGGATGCATCCCGCAGGCTAGTCGAGTAAAAACACGTGCGAGAGGATGCATCCCGCAGGCTAGTCGAGTAAAAACACGTGCGAGAGGATGCATCCCGCAGGCTAGTCGAGTAAAAACACGTTTGAGAGGATGCGTCCCGCAGGCGAGTCGAGCAAAAACACGTGCGAGAGGATGCATCCCGCAGGCTAGTCGAGTAAAAACACGTGCGAGAAGATGCATCCCGCAGGCTAGTCGAGTAAAAACACGTGCGAGAGGATGCACCCCGCAGGCTAGTCGAGTAAAAACACGTGCGATACGATGCATCCCGCAGGCTAGTCGAGTAAAAACACGTGCGAGAGGATGCATCCCGCAGGCTAGTCGAGTAAAAACACGTGCGAGTGGATGCATCCCGCAGGCTAGTCGAGTGAAGAACACGTGCGAGAGGATGCATCCCGCAGGCTAGTCGAGTAAAAACAAGTGCGAGAGGATGCATCCCGCAGGCTAGTCGAGTAAAAACACGTGCGAGAGGATGCATCCCGCAGGCTAGTCGAGTAAAAACACGTGCGAGAGGATGCATCCCGCAGGCTAGTCGAGTAAAATCACGTGCGAGAGGATGCATCCCGCAGGCTAGTCGAATAAAAACACGTGCGAGAGGATGCATCCCGCAGGCTAGTCGAGTAAAAACACGTGCGAGAGGATGCATCCCGCAGGCTAGTCGAGCAAAAACACGTGCGAGAGGATGCATCCCGCAGGCTAGTCGAGTAAAAACACGTGCGAGAGGATGCATCCCGCAGGCTAGTCGAGTAAAAACACGTGCGAGAGGATGCATCCCGCAGGCTAGTCGAGTAAAAACACGTTTGAGAGGATGCGTCCCGCAGGCGAGTCGAGCAAAAACACGTGCGAGAGGATGCATCCCGCAGGCTAGTCGAGTAAAAACACGTGCGAGAAGATGCATCCCGCAGGCTAGTCGAGTAAAAACACGTGCGAGAGGATGCACCCCGCAGGCTAGTCGAGTAAAAACACGTGCGATACGATGCATCCCGCAGGCTAGTCGAGTAAAAACACGTGCGAGAGGATGCATCCCGCAGGCTAGTCGAGTAAAAACACGTGCGAGTGGATGCATCCCGCAGGCTAGTCGAGTGAAGAACACGTGCGAGAGGATGCATCCCGCAGGCTAGTCGAGTAAAAACAAGTGCGAGAGGATGCATCCCGCAGGCTAGTCGAGTAAAAACACGTGCGAGAGGATGCATCCCGCAGGCTAGTCGAGTAAAAACACGTGCGAGAGGATGCACCCCGCAGGCTAGTCGAGTAAAAACACGTGCGAGAGGATGCATCCCGCAGGCTACTCGAGTAAAAACACGTGCGAGAGGATGCATCCCGCAGGCTAGTCGAGTAAAAACACGTGCGAGAGGATGCATCCCGCAGGCTAGTCGAGTAAAAACACGTGCGAGAGGATGCATCCCGCAGGCTAGTCGAGTAAAAACACGTGCGAGAGGATGCATCCCGCAGGCTAGTCGAGTGAAGAACACGTACCAGAGGATGCGTCCCGCAGGCTAGTCGAGCAAAAACAGGTGCGAGAGGATGCATCCCGCAGGCTAGTCGAGCAAAAACACGTGCGAGAGGATGCATCCCGCAGTCTAGTCGAGTAAAAACACGTGCGAGAGGATGCATCCCGCAGGCTAGTCGAGTAAAAACACGTGCGAGAGGATGCATCCCGCAGGCTAGTCGAGTAAAAACACGTGCGAGAGGATGAACCCCGCAGGCTAGTAGAGTAAAAACACGTGCGAGAGGATGCATCCCGCAGGTTACTCGAGTAAAAACACGTGCGAGAGGATGCATCCCGCAGGCTAGTCGAGTAAAAACACGTGCGAGAGGATGCATCCCGCAGGCTAGTCGAGTAAAAACACGTGCGAGAGGATGCATCCCGCAGGCTAGTCGAGTAAAAACACGTGCGAGAGGATGCATCCCGCAGGCTAGTCGAGTAAAAACACGTGCGAGAGGATGCATCCCGCAGGCTAGTCGAGTAAAATCACGTGCGAGAGGATGCATCCCGCAGGCTAGTCGAATAAAAACACGTGCGAGAGGATGCATCCCGCAGGCTAGTCGAGTAAAAACACGTGCGAGAGGATGCATCCCGCAGGCTAGTCGAGTAAAAACACGTGCGAGAGGATGCATCCCGCAGGCTAGTCGAGTAAAAACACGTGCGAGAGGATGCATCCCGCAGCTTAGACGAGTAAAAACACGTGCGAGAGGATGCATCCCGCAGGCTAGTCGAGTAAAAACACGTGCCAGAGGATGCATCCCGCAGGCTAGTCGAGTAAAAACACGTGCGAGAGGATGCACCCCGCAGGCTAGTCGAGTAAAAACACATGCGAAAGGATGCATCCCGCAGGCTACTCGAGTAAAAACACATGCGAGAGGATGCATTCCGCAGGCTAGTCGAGTAAAAACACGTGCGAGAGGATGCATCCCGCATGCTACTCGAGTAAAAACACGTGCGAGAAGATGCGTCCCGCAGGCTAGTCGAGTAAAAACACGTGCGAGAGGATGCATCCCGCAGGCTAGTCGAGTGAAAACACGTGCGAGAGGATGCACCCCGCAGGCTAGTCGAGTAAAAACACGTGCGAGAGGATGCATCCCGCAGGCTAGTCGAGTAAAAACACGTGCGAGAGGATGCACCCCGCAGGCTAGTCGAGTAAAAACATGTGCGAGAGGATGCATCCCGCAGGCTACTCGAGTAAAAACACGTGCGAGAGGATGCATCCCGCAGGCTAGTCGAGTAAAAACACGTGCGAGAGGATGCATCCCGCAGGCTAGTCGAGTAAAAACACGTGCGAGAGGATGCATCCCGCAGGCTAGTCGAGTAAAAACACGTGCGAGAGGATGCATCCCGCAGGCTGGTCGAGTAAAAACACGTGCGAGAGGATGCATCCCGCAGGCTAGTCGAATAAAAACACGTGCGAGAGGATGCATCCCGCAGGCTAGTCGAGTAAAAACACGTGCGAGAGGATGCACCCCGCAGGCTAGTAGAGTAAAAACACGTGCGAGAGGATGCATCCCGCAGGTTACTCGAGTAAAAACACGTGCGAGAGGATGCATCCCGCAGGCTAGTCGAGTAAAAACACGTGCGAGAGGATGCATCCCGCAGGCTAGTCGAGTAAAAACACGTGCGAGAGGATGCATCCCGCAGGCTAGTCGAGTAAAAACACGTGCGAGAGGATGCTTCCCGCAGGCTAGTCGAGTAAAATCACGTGCGAGAGGATGCATCCCGCAGGCTAGTCGAATAAAAACACGTGCGAGAGGATGCATCCCGCAGGCTCGTCGAGTAAAAACACGTGCGAGAGGATGCATCCCGCAGGCTAGTCGAGTAAGAACACGTGCGAGAGGATGCATCCCGCAGGCTAGTCGAGTAAAAACACGTGCGAGAGGATGCATCCCGCAGCTTAGACGAGTAAAAACACGTGCGAGAGGATGCATCCCGCAGGCTAGTCGAGTAAAAACACGTGCGAGAGGATGCATCCCGCAGGCTAGTCGAGTAAAAACACGTGCGAGAGGATGCATCCCGCAGGCTAGTCGAATAAAAACACGTGCGAGAGGATGCATCCCGCAGGCTAGTCGAGTAAAAACACGTGCGAGAGGATGCACCCCGCAGGCTAGTAGAGTAAAAACACGTGCGAGAGGATGCATCCCGCAGGTTACTCGAGTAAAAACACGTGCGAGAGGATGCATCCCGCAGGCTAGTCGAGTAAAAACACGTGCGAGAGGATGCATCCCGCAGGCTAGTCGAGTAAAAACACGTGCGAGAGGATGCATCCCGCAGGCTAGTCGAGTAAAAACACGTGCGAGTGGATGCATCCCGCAGGCTAGTCGAGTGAAGAACACGTGCGAGAGGATGCATCCCGCAGGCTAGTCGAGTAAAAACACGTGCGAGAGGATGCATCCCGCAGGCTAGTCGAGTAAAAACACGTGCGAGAGGATGCATCCCGCAGGCTAGTCGAGTAAGAACACGTGCGAGAGGATGCATCCCGCAGGCTAGTCGAGTAAAAACACGTGCGAGAGGATGCATCCCGCAGCTTAGACGAGTAAAAACACGTGCGAGAGGATGCATCCCGCAGGCTAGTCGAGTAAAAACACGTGCGAGAGGATGCATCCCGCAGGCTAGTCGAGTAAAAACACGTGCGAGAGGATGCACCCCGCAGGCTAGTCGAGTAAAAACACGTGCGAGAGGATGCATCCCGCAGGCTACTCGAGTAAAAACACGTGCGAGAGGATGCATCCCGCAGGCTAGTCGAGTAAAAACACGTGCGAGAGGATGCATCCCGCAGGCTAGTCGAGTAAAAACACGTGCGAGAGGATGCATCCCGCAGGCTAGTCGAGTAAAAACACGTGCGAGAGGATGCATCCCGCAGGCTAGTCGAGTAAAAACACGTGCGAGAGGATGCATCCCGCAGGCTAGTCGAGTAAAAACACGTGCGAGAGGATGCATCCCGCAGGCTAGTTGAGTAAAAACACATGCGAGAGGATGCATCCCGCAGGCTAGTCGAGTAAAAACACGTGCGAGAGGATGCATCCCGCAGGCTAGTCGAGTAAAAACACGTGCGAGAGGATGCATCCCGCAGGCTAGTCGGGCAAAAACACGTGCGAGAGGATGCATCCCGCAGGCTAATCGAGCAAAAACAGGTTCGAGAGGATGCATCCCGCAGGCTAGTCGAGCAAAAACACGTGCGAGAGGATGCATCCCGCAGGCTAGTCGAGCAAAAATACGTGCGAGAGGATGCATCCCGCAGGCTAGTAGAGTAAAAATACGTGCGAGAGGATGCATCCCGCAGGCTAGTCGAGCAAAAACACGTGCGAGAGGATGCATCCCGCAGGCTAGTAGAGTAAAAACACGTGCGAGAGGATGCATCCCGCAGGCTAGTCGAGTAAAAACACGTGCGAGAGGATGCATCCCGCAGGCTAGTCGAGTAAAAACACGTGCGAGAGGTTGCATCCCGCAGGCTAGTCGAGTAAAAACACGTGCGAGAGGATGCATCCCGCAGGCTAGTCGAGTAAAAACACGTGCGAGAGGATGCACCCCGCAGGCTAGTCGAGTAAAAACACGTGCGAGAGGATGCATCCCGCAGGCTACTCGAGTAAAAACACGTGCGAGAGGATGCATCCCTCAGGCTAGTCGAGTAAAAACACGTGCGAGAGGATGCATCCCGCAGGCTAGTCGAGTAAAAACACGTGCGAGAGGATGCATCCCGCAGGCTAGTCGAGTAAAAACACGTGCGAGAGGATGCATCCCGCAGGCTAGTCGAGTAAAAATACGTGCGAGAGGATGCATCCCGCAGGCTAGTCGAGTAAAAACACGTGCGAGAGGATGCATCCCGCAGGCTAGTCGAGTAAAATCACGTGCGAGAGGATGCATCCCGCAGGCTAGTCGAATAAAAACACGTGCGAGAGGATGCATCCCGCAGGCTAGTCGAGTAAAAACACGTGCGAGAGGATGCATCCCGCAGGCTAGTCGAGCAAAAACACGTGCGAGAGGATGCATCCCGCAGGCTAGTCGAGTAAAAACACGTGCGATACGATGCATCCCGCAGGCTAGTCGAGTAAAAACACGTGCGAGAGGATGCATCCCGCAGGCTAGTCGAGTAAAAACACGTGCGAGTGGATGCATCCCGCAGGCTAGTCGAGTGAAGAACACGTGCGAGAGGATGCATCCCGCAGGCTAGTCGAGTAAAAACAAGTGCGAGAGGATGCATCCCGCAGGCTAGTCGAGTAAAAACACGTGCGAGAGGATGCATCCCGCAGGCTAGTCGAGTAAAAACACGTGCGAGAGGATGCACCCCGCAGGCTAGTCGAGTAAAAACACGTGCGAGAGGATGCATCCCGCAGGCTACTCGAGTAAAAACACGTGCGAGAGGATGCATCCCGCAGGCTAGTCGAGTAAAAACACGTGCGAGAGGATGCATCCCGCAGGCTAGTCGAGTAAAAACACGTGCGAGAGGATGCATCCCGCAGGCTAGTCGAGTAATAACACGTGCGAGAGGATGCATCCCGCAGGCTAGTCGAGTGAATAACACGTGCCAGAGGATGCGTCCCGCAGGCTAGTCGAGCAAAAACAGGTGCGAGAGGATGCATCCCGCAGGCTAGTCGAGCAAAAACCCGTGCGAGAGGATGCATCCCGCAGGCTAGTCGAGTAAAAACACGTGCGAGAGGATGCATCCCGCAGGCTAGTCGAGTAAAATCACGTGCGAGAGGATGCATCCCGCAGGCTAGTCGAGTGAAGAACACGTGCCAGAGGATGCGTCCCGCAGGCTAGTCGAGCAAAAACAGGTGCGAGAGGATGCATCCCGCAGGCTAGTCGAGTAAAAACACGTGCGAGAAGATGCATCCCGCAGGCTAGTCGAGTAAAAACACGTGCGAGAGGATGCACCCCGCAGGCTAGTCGAGTAAAAACACGTGCGAGAGGATGCATCCCGCAGGCTACTCGAGTAAAAACACGTGCGAGAGGATGCATCCCGCAGGCTAGTCGAGTAAAAACACGTGCGAGAGGATGCATCCCGCAGGCTAGTCGAGTAAAAACACGTGCGAGAGGATGCATCCCGCAGGCTAGTCGAGTAAAAACACGTGCGAGAGGATGCATCCCGCAGGCTAGTCGAGTAAAAACACGTGCGAGAGGATGCATCCCGCAGGCTAGTCGAGTAAAAACACGTGCGAGAGGATGCATCCCGCAGGCTAGTTGAGTAAAAACACATGCGAGAGGATGCATCCCGCAGGCTAGTCGAGTAAAAACACGTGCGAGAGGATGCATCCCGCAGGCTAGTCGAGTAAAAACACGTGCGAGAGGATGCATCCCGCAGGCTAGTCGGGCAAAAACACGTGCGAGAGGATGCATCCCGCAGGCTAATCGAGCAAAAACAGGTTCGAGAGGATGCATCCCGCAGGCTAGTCGAGCAAAAACACGTGCGAGAGGATGCATCCCGCAGGCTAGTCGAGCAAAAATACGTGCGAGAGGATGCATCCCGCAGGCTAGTAGAGTAAAAATACGTGCGAGAGGATGCATCCCGCAGGCTAGTCGAGCAAAAACACGTGCGAGAGGATGCATCCCGCAGGCTAGTAGAGTAAAAACACGTGCGAGAGGATGCATCCCGCAGGCTAGTCGAGTAAAAACACGTGCGAGAGGATGCATCCCGCAGGCTAGTCGAGTAAAAACACGTGCGAGAGGTTGCATCCCGCAGGCTAGTCGAGTAAAAACACGTGCGAGAGGATGCATCCCGCAGGCTAGTCGAGTAAAAACACGTGCGAGAGGATGCACCCCGCAGGCTAGTCGAGTAAAAACACGTGCGAGAGGATGCATCCCGCAGGCTACTCGAGTAAAAACACGTGCGAGAGGATGCATCCCTCAGGCTAGTCGAGTAAAAACACGTGCGAGAGGATGCATCCCGCAGGCTAGTCGAGTAAAAACACGTGCGAGAGGATGCATCCCGCAGGCTAGTCGAGTAAAAACACGTGCGAGAGGATGCATCCCGCAGGCTAGTCGAGTAAAAATACGTGCGAGAGGATGCATCCCGCAGGCTAGTCGAGTAAAAACACGTGCGAGAGGATGCATCCCGCAGGCTAGTCGAGTAAAATCACGTGCGAGAGGATGCATCCCGCAGGCTAGTCGAATAAAAACACGTGCGAGAGGATGCATCCCGCAGGCTAGTCGAGTAAAAACACGTGCGAGAGGATGCATCCCGCAGGCTAGTCGAGCAAAAACACGTGCGAGAGGATGCATCCCGCAGGCTAGTCGAGTAAAAACACGTGCGATACGATGCATCCCGCAGGCTAGTCGAGTAAAAACACGTGCGAGAGGATGCATCCCGCAGGCTAGTCGAGTAAAAACACGTGCGAGTGGATGCATCCCGCAGGCTAGTCGAGTGAAGAACACGTGCGAGAGGATGCATCCCGCAGGCTAGTCGAGTAAAAACAAGTGCGAGAGGATGCATCCCGCAGGCTAGTCGAGTAAAAACACGTGCGAGAGGATGCATCCCGCAGGCTAGTCGAGTAAAAACACGTGCGAGAGGATGCACCCCGCAGGCTAGTCGAGTAAAAACACGTGCGAGAGGATGCATCCCGCAGGCTACTCGAGTAAAAACACGTGCGAGAGGATGCATCCCGCAGGCTAGTCGAGTAAAAACACGTGCGAGAGGATGCATCCCGCAGGCTAGTCGAGTAAAAACACGTGCGAGAGGATGCATCCCGCAGGCTAGTCGAGTAATAACACGTGCGAGAGGATGCATCCCGCAGGCTAGTCGAGTGAATAACACGTGCCAGAGGATGCGTCCCGCAGGCTAGTCGAGCAAAAACAGGTGCGAGAGGATGCATCCCGCAGGCTAGTCGAGCAAAAACACGTGCGAGAGGATGCATCCCGCAGGCTAGTCGAGTAAAAACACGTGCGAGAGGATGCATCCCGCAGGCTAGTCGAGTAAAATCACGTGCGAGAGGATGCATCCCGCAGGCTAGTCGAGTGAAGAACACGTGCCAGAGGATGCGTCCCGCAGGCTAGTCGAGCAAAAACAGGTGCGAGAGGATGCATCCCGCAGGCTAGTCGAGTAAAAACACGTGCGAGAAGATGCATCCCGCAGGCTAGTCGAGTAAAAACACGTGCGAGAGGATGCATCCCGCAGGCTAGTCGAGTAAAAACACGTTTGAGAGGATGCGTCCCGCAGGCGAGTCGTGCAAAAACACGTGCGAGAGGATGCATCCCGCAGGCTAGTCGAGTAAAAACACGTGCGAGAAGGATGCATCCCGCAGGCTAGTCGAGTAAAAACACGTGCGAGAGGATGCATCCCGCAGGCTAGTCGAGTAAAAACACGTGCGAGAGGATGCATCCCGCAGGCTAGTCGAGTAAAAACACGTGCGAGAGGATGCATCCCGCAGGCTAGTCGAGTGAAGAACACGTGCCAGAGGATGCGTCCCGCAGGCTAGTCGAGCAAAAACAGGTGCGAGAGGATGCATCCCGCAGGCTAGTCGAGCAAAAACACGTGCGAGAGGATGCATCCCGCAGGCTAGTCGAGTAAAAACACGTGCGAGAGGATGCATCCCGCAGGCTAGTAGTAAAATCACGTGCGAGAGGATGCATCCCGCAGGCTAGTCGAGTGAAGAACACGTGCCAGAGGATGCGTCCCGCAGGCTAGTCGAGCAAAAACAGGTGCGAGAGGATGCACCCCGCAGGCTAGTCGAGTAAAAACACGTGCGAGAGGATGCATCCCGCAGGCTACTCGAGTAAAAACACGTGCGGGAGGATGCATCCCGCAGGCTAGTCGAGTAAAAACACGTGCGAGAGGATGCATCCCGCAGGCTAGTCGAGTAAAAACACGTGCGAGAGGATGCATCCCGCAGGCTAGTCGAGTAAAAACACGTGCAAGAGGATGCATCCCGCAGGCTAGTCGAGTAAAAACACGTGCGAGAGGATGCATCCCGCAGGCTAGTCGAGTAAAAACACGTGCGAGAGGATGCATCCCGCAGGCTAGTCGAGTAAAAACACGTGCGAGAGGATGCATCCCGCAGGCTAGTCGAGTAAAGAACACGTGCCAGAGGATGCGTCCCGCAGGCTAGTCGAGCAAAAACAGGTGCGAGAGGATGCATCCCGCAGGCTAGTCGAGCAAAAACACGTGCGAGAGGATGCATCCCGCAGGCTAGTCGAGTAAAAACACGTGCGAGAGGATGCATCCCGCAGGCTAGTCGAGTAAAATCACGTGCGAGAGGATGCATCCCGCAGGCTAGTCGAGTGAAGAACACGTGCCAGAGGATGTGTCCCGCAGGCTAGTCGAGCAAAAACAGGTGCGAGAGGATGCATCCCGCAGGCTAGTCGAGCAAAAACACGTGCGAGAGGATGCATTCCGCAGGCTAGTCGAGTAAAAACACGTACGAGAGGATGCATCCCGCAGACTAGTCGAGTAAAAACACGTGCGAGAGGAAGCATCCCGCAGGCTAGTCGAGTAAAAACACGTGCGAGACGATGCATCCCGCAGCCTAGACGAGTAAAAACACGTGCGAGAGGATGCATCCCGCAGGCTAGTCGAGTAAAAACACGTGTGTAACGTCGTACCGACGTCTTGCGTCGGCCTCCTTCATACGAGCAAATTCTCGCCGTATATACATATATATACATATCCCCGTGAGCGCGAACATAGGGAATCGGAAAAGACGCAATAGTCACCGGTACAAGCGGACGCCAGCATGGCAACCGCGAGTACAGGTGTACGTACATCTAAACCGTCGCCTCGTTCAAACAGCGAAAAGTATACATCGACGACAACATATTCGTCCGTACCTCGTACGATTTAGACAAAGGACTTCACGGTTCACCGAATCCCTATGGTCCGCGCTCTCATTATAAATAAGACGAATCGCGCGAATCGCTCTCTTCTAGTTCAAGCTCTCTTCTAGTTCAAATTCTCTTCTAGTTCAGACCCGCTTCCAGTTCAGACTCTCTTCTAGTTCACTCTCTTCCAGTTTCGGAATTCTACTAATTCAGTTCTCTCGCGTCTTCAATCGAATTCAGTTCGACTCAGTCTTTTCTCGCGTTTTCGGACTCTATTTCAGATCGTTCACGATATTCAGGTCGTATTGCTCCTTACCATTTACACTATTTCTTTATATATCATTTGGTTCTAAATTGTTATTCGAGTCTGCTCGTAGATTATTATTACGTATTTACAGATATTATTCTGGTTTATTGGTCGTACGAGGTTACTCGTAAACCGTCACCGTTATTTTGTTGTACGAGCTTACTCGCATTATCATTTCAAATTTATAATTACTATTTTCGTGCTATCTTGTTTATGCGATCTTGCTCGCTTTATTATTCACATTTCAATTGTTAATTTTGTGTTATTTGGCTTATACGAGCTTGCTCGCATTACTATTCGTATTGCAATTGCTATTTTTGTTAATTTGGCGCTATTTTTGTTTGAACGAGCTTGCTCGCATTACTATTCGTATTGATAACTATTATCTAGTGCTATTTTGTTGTACGAGCTTGCTCGCATTATAATTAAGGCTGATAATTCTTATTTTTGTGCCATTTTGCTTTGTATGAGCTCGCTCGTAACCTGTTTGTTACTATTCTGTGCTATATATCTCGTTCGAGCTCGCTAGCGAACCGACATTGTATTTGGTTCACGAGTTCTGCTCGCAAGTCTTATTCTTGTACATATTCTGATTCATTATATTCTGTCTGTTTAAACCATCTATTTCGCAGCTTATTCAGCAACATCCTGCTCCTCGATATCTTCCACTTCTAAAGTGTCGTTCCCAGTGACCGGTTAAAGTGATCGCGAAAGTGAGTGTGCGCGTGGTGTTTCATCGGGTTGTTCGACTCCGACCTGTTCCGCAAATTCCTTAGACTTCCTACGTCCGTTCTTCTAACCCTAAAATTGGTGTATCAATCGTGTACGTCTGAGCCCAGAGGGTGCTCGGTACCGAGAGAACGCTAATTCCCTTCGATCGAAATCTCCTGTCACAAATCGAGCAAACCCACGCGTTCGGACGAGTTGCACACACCCGCATAGTGACACTTCGACCACTGGGAACCATCTCTACTACCGCTACGCGTGTTCTACGCGGTGTTCACGACGGACGACGTCCGTCTCGGTTCGCATTTTATTCCCCTCTTCGCCTTTTCAACAACGACGAACACCGGTATCGGGTCCCTGATCAGACGTGGACGTTACGCGCCACGTGGATCTAAGATCGTCTTAAATAAATTGGTCCGGTTCCGTCCCCGCCCCGTCTGGGCGTCGTTTCGTCGGATCATATCCGACCCGGGACGTAACAGGAGGTTATTTTTGGCGCAGTCGGTAGGACACGACGATCGCCGAATAAAACCGGTCGTTGGTTGTTGAAGTTTTGATCCGAATTCTTCTTCTTTCTCGCCCCTTAGGCGGCTTATACATGTATCCCGACCTCTTCTTTTCACGATGGATTCCGCTGAATCAAAATTGAATTCGAACGTGCCCTCACCCCTCTCTTCGTCGGACCTGTTCGCGTTCCAATTGGAACTCGCCAGGAAAGAAGCCATCCTTCAAGAGCGCGCCGCCGCCCTTGAAACCGCGGCGAGCCTACGCGAGTCAGAACAACGCGCGCGTGAAAATGAACTATTAGCAATGCGTCGCGACCTTCATGAGATGCGGATGAACCACCTTGACTCGAACGCTGCACGCTTCCGCCCCCGCTACGATTCAACCCCCTTTACCGAAGCTCCTCGCCCAGACCCTGTGAATTTCACTATTAAGCAAGCAGTAGAATTCATACCCACCTTCGATGGCAGTAATATGACCGTCCTACAATTCATCCGAGCGTGCAAACGCGCTCGCGAGGTCATACCCGCGTACGCAGAACACACGCTGACCAAACTCGTCTACAACAAGCTCCGCGGTCGCGCCTATGCGGCCGTGGAGGACGAAGATTGCTCTACTATTTCAGACCTCTGCAGCCGTCTTAAGGACGTGCTGGGTCCCCATCGTTTCGTCGACCAGTACCGGGGCGAACTGGCAAGCATCTCGCAGCGGCCCACCGAACACGTGCTCGACTTTATCAGTCGCGTAAAAGACTTACGCACCGCGATCCTCGATTGCCACCGCGACGGGACCAACGTCGACGATATCGACACCCTTACTATAGACAGTTTCATTCGCGGCCTTATCCCCACGTTACGCGCCGAGGTCCGCCCGTTTCGAAATGAGCCGTTACGAATCGTTTTCGACGAGGCCATTTCCGCCTATAAACAATACGAACTCGATAAGCTCCGTTACCGAGAACCCCTTCGCGACGATTATCGCCGCGCACATTTTTCAGAGGCACGTTCCTCTACGCCCGATCGCCGCGATTATTGTTCCCTCGAGCCTCGACGCCGCACCCCCGAGAATCGCGACCAATATGATTCCCCTCCTCGCGAATTTCGCGAATCTCACAAACCCCGCAATCGTACGCCTTTACGTCGCGACTGCTACGGTTACCCTCCCCGCGACGAATACGATTCTCGTAGTCCTACTTTTGAGCGACGAACGACGTCGGGTTTTGACCGACCCACGCCCGCGTACCGCGAACCCTGGCGTACCGCGGATCCTTCATATTCTGTAAACGCGTCTCGACCCCTCCCGCCACCGCGCCGATACGAACCCCCGCAGAACAGACAGCGAGCCGAAATCTCTTCCACAAATCAACCAGTCGTGCGCGATAGCGTCTCTACTCCGTTCCCAAATCCGCGCGAGCACACGGTCGAGGCCCGTACCGTAGCGTGCGTCACCGTCAATGTAAATAGTCCAAATACCGGGCACATTTCTCGCCTAGATGTTAAACCGAGCGTAGTTTTAGGTGACTGCCGAGTCGCAAACAATCGCGGAAAGGCCAGCCCACGGTGCACCGTTGCACTGACCGAAGTGGCGACCTCCTCCCTACCAGTACTGAAGGTAGAAGAGATCGAAGCCCACCCTTTCTATTCCCACCCCAAAACCATTTCTGATTCCGGATCAGTTTCGGATCACTTCGCTAACTTTGCATCTCGCACGAGCCGGTCGTGCGAGTCGATCGACATCGATCACCTCGCGCCAACTCAAAAATCCGAATCCGCTTCGGATTATTCTATTTCTATTTCAAACTCAAAATCCGAATACGCTTCGGATCATTCTAATTCTAATTCAAATTCAAAATCCGAATCCGCTTCGGATTATTCTAATTCTAATTCAAACTCAACATCCGAATCGGTTTCGGATCATTCTATTTCAAACTCGAATCCAAAGTCCGAATCGGCTTCGGATAATTCTATTTCTGATTCAAATCCACAGTCCGAAACTGTTTCGGACCATCTCGCTACATCTCGTACGACTCGACCGTACGAGTCGATCAAAAATGATCACCTCGCGCCAATTCCAGACCTCGAAGCAAAGAGAGTTCATTTCTCCCCACGAGATGCTACTCCGAGTGTGACAGAACACTACGAAACGATCCCACTGACTCACCTCAATCCAGATGAGATTGAAAAGGTAAAATCTTTACCACGAGACAACCACGATCTCTCCTATCTCCAGAAAGATCGACGTGGAAGCGCCCACGCATGCGAACGCGAAATCCTCGCCATTAGCGATACCGTTACGCGTATTCATCAATACCACCCTCCGCCAACCCACGAGGAAATCATACACGACAAAATCAGACAAATTCCAGACTGCGCGCATATAATTTCCTCTTGGATTGCGCGGAGGAAGTCAAAGAAGCGTCGCGACAAATTAAACAGGCTATCCAAGGAAAATGTACAGCCTGGAAATATAAACGATCGACATTCGCGCGTCCCAGTAGTTCGCAACAGACGCCGAGGATACCTGTTGTCAACTACCAACGGAACCTGCTTCAGTCTACGCTCCGTGGGAACACCGTACATCACGCCGCCCGCCCAAATCACCCAAACCCAACCAAGCTCAACGATCTCCCGTAGCCTCATACTGCCCGGCAAGATCCGAAACGATGGCCGTAGCATTGGAACCTCACACGGTGACTCCTCCAATTCACCTGCAATCCGGACAAGCCTGTCCCTTCCAAAAAGGAAACTGCCTCGACTCGCAGGATGGCCCTACGTTTTGAGACACAACACGCCAAATCTCTGCAGAGCATATCATGGCTGTGCTATTTCAGCCGAGAAGGCAGCCCAGTACACGAGCCGATTCGACGAGTTCCCTGGTTACAAGGGGACCATATTCTCCGATTCCAATGGAACGAAGATGTGCAGGGCGTGCAGCCTCCACCTTCGTGGAACCCTGTAAACTACAAAAATGCCCATACCGGCTGGCAATAGCCATGACCAAGGTCGTATTCTGGGACAGCCAGCACCTACTCCTGAAGAGGAAGCCGTCAGGTTCAGCTCTCCCTTTGACTGGCACCAGTGCTACCGGGGAACTGTCTACTCCGACACCAAAGGCCGGGACGTCTGCCAGCGTTGCAGCCCACACATACAAGGGACCGGAGAGGCGTTCCACATCCACTCCATTCAGTGGATCAGGTGGATGAGAAACACTTGCGCGAATTGCAAGGGCCCGCTGTTTCGTACGCAACCCCCGTTGGACTGCGGCGAATGCGGGGAACGGCTGAGCATCGTTGTGGCCGAAACGATCTTCAGGAACAGTCCACACGTTGAGGAGCTCCGGCAATATCTGCTACCACCGAGAGCCAACAGTCCAGCGCCCTAATGCCACTTCGTCGTCTGGTAGGGCATCGCGCCCGAAGAGCCCCCCCCGGAAAGTCGCCATCCCGAGGAGGAAGGTGTGACGTCGTCCGACGTTGGATTTGGAGTTTCCCCAGCTGACCCCACCCCCCCCCCCCCATACTCGACAATCGCCAGCAGCATCCGCGTTTCGCCACATTCCCGCCGGAAAAATTCGCGCCCCCAAGGGGTAAGGTGTAACGTCGTACCGACGTCTTGCGTCGGCCTCCTTCATACGAGCAAATTCTCGCCGTATATACATATATATACATATCCCCGTGAGCGCGAACATAGGGAATCGGAAAAGACGCAATAGTCACCGGTACAAGCGGACGCCAGCATGGCAACCGCGAGTACAGGTGTACGTACATCTAAACCGTCGCCTCGTTCAAACAGCGAAAAGTATACATCGACGACAACATATTCGTCCGTACCTCGTACGATTTAGACAAAGGACTTCACGGTTCACCGAATCCCTATGGTCCGCGCTCTCATTATAAATAAGACGAAATCGCGCGAATCGCTCTCTTCTAGTTCAAGCTCTCTTCTAGTTCAAATTCTCTTCTAGTTCAGACCCGCTTCCAGTTCAGACTCTCTTCTAGTTCACTCTCTTCCAGTTTCGGAATTCTACTAATTCAGTTCTCTCGCGTCTTCAATCGAATTCAGTTCGACTCAGTCTTTTCTCGCGTTTTCGGACTCTATTTCAGATCGTTCACGATATTCAGGTCGTATTGCTCCTTACCATTTACACTATTTCTTTATATATCATTTGGTTCTAAATTGTTATTCGAGTCTGCTCGTAGATTATTATTACGTATTTACAGATATTATTCTGGTTTATTGGTCGTACGAGGTTACTCGTAAACCGTCACCGTTATTTTGTTGTACGAGCTTACTCGCATTATCATTTCAAATTTATAATTACTATTTTCGTGCTATCTTGTTTATGCGATCTTGCTCGCTTTATTATTCACATTTCAATTGTTAATTTTGTGTTATTTGGCTTATACGAGCTTGCTCGCATTACTATTCGTATTGCAATTGCTATTTTTGTTAATTTGGCGCTATTTTTGTTTGAACGAGCTTGCTCGCA
>NW_027471818.1:0-19620 GCF_051020765.1 Lasioglossum baleicum | reverse complement strand
AATTTTTACATAGGGTATAGTAACATTTCTGCGTATCGTTTTTAATATAATATTAATCCATTGATGGTTGTGAAGTGCGTGATGACGATGCTTTAGTGATATTCAATCGCGAATTTTGAAATCGGTTAAATAAATTCGAGTTCAATCGTGACGCTAAATATTTTCAAATATACGTATCAGGATGGTTAAACGTGTATATTAATAATGAAATATCAAGTCGAAATTATATTGCAATTTGTGAAACATTTATTTTAATGCGAAAAGGGGATATCACAGATTATTTGGCTATTGCAAAAGGAAGTCGAGATTGAAAAAAAGTTGTGAAGCACTGCGATAGAGAATAAAATATAGAAGTAATAATAAACAATAAATACGAGCCTTCTTTTTCATATAAAATTCGTATTCGTATAATATTCCCTCTTTTTGTTATTATTGTCTATTATAACGATATCAGTCATTAATATTATTATTAATGCTGTTGTTCCCTTAAAATTCTCACGGTAAATTTTGACCTGTGTAACCCGGAATACTCCAGTGAAAGAATTCGCGTATACAAGCTGTGTTACGAATTTTCTTTTGTTCCGTAACGCGATTACGTAATATCATGATATATGTATAATAAAACACGTAGCGAAAACTAGATATTTTGGGGAAAAAATGTACGTCATGTTAACGTATGCGGCATCGTATGCGAATACCCGCAAAATACCAGCGATCCACAGAGTGGTGGGTGTAGTCTGCATACAAAGACCATATTTTTATTAATAACTGCCAACGTTTATTACATCTACGCAATGCGCGTGGTAATCCATGGAGTACGTATACAAAGGTCATACTTTTTAATTGCATACCATTTACAAGCTGTCACATATTTCACGATACTAACACGTGTGTTTCCCTCGTAATATACACGAGGCGTTATTCAAAACTAATTAGAAAATCATCTCTTCGGACATCTTTATTAATCAGCGAAATATTCGGTGCTCGAAAATTTATCGCGATCTGTCGTCCGATAAAAGGGCGAAAAAAGAAAGGGAAGTTGCTCTCGAAAATATATTCTCGGAAAATGAATTTCTAGAAATTTCTCGAAAGAATAGTTATGGAAAATTCGAGACGTCTTTGTCGTTGGAAAATTTGTACTTCTTCGTGGCTTGTTTCAACTGGTTGGAAATTATTCTAAATTGCCCGGAAATCGCGGACATCGTGGCTCGCGAGATCGTTTACTTGAAAATAAGGTCGTTGTTGGTACACTTGGTTTTCAATTTTTAATTCAAGATCCTTTAGTGGCTTCGAAATTTCTGACCTCGTCCTCTTTATTTTTCCAACACTCCAGGAGAATAATTTTAAGACGATGTCCTAGTAAGCCCTTTCGACGTTTCTTTTCTTCGTTTTAGTGTCTCGTTGCGAAATAAATTATTCGACAGAGCATGCTCTCCCACGGGGGTAAAAAATATTTTATCCGAATTATTCGCCGGTACGACGAAGTGAGTGATACTTTAGAAACGATCAACTCGATCAGGGTCAAATCTATAATTTTGGAGGCTACGGCAACAGGATCATTACGAAGCCATACACAAAGGACGGGTGTATTTTTAATAAAACGTACACACGTTTTCATTTTTAATTTACCGAAAATAAATAACCGTAAATTTAGTCTCGTGAATCTTTGTTTTTCATTTATCGAAGACGAATATATCGTTTAATTGGAAATAGCAATCGATATTTCCGTAATAATGTATTTTAACTCTAGAACCGTCGTGCGAGTCAAAATTTTTATTTTTGTAATTGCTGAAATTTTATTGCCAATTTTTGATTAAATTCCCGTCAGTTTGTATTCAGACGGACACGCGATTGCATATGCCCGTTTATTTCTGTCACATCACCACGATTACTATTATTCGCGTATGGTATATTAAATTATAACAGTTCGATAGTTATAATATCAATGAAATAAAAATAGCATAATATCGGTGCATGACACGAAATTTTTTTTAATTTTTCTCTTTTACTACAGTTAATATCTCGTCTGTAGAAATTTCGTCGATATTGACATATTGACGAATCGAGAATATCCTAAATTTGCTTTTTCGTTTTCAATCTTTTATTTCTATACAACGAATTTAACTTTTTATACTCCAATAATTTTTTGATTCAATCGATCAGGAGTTCCGATATAATTTTACAGTGCGAAGCTTTTCGAAAGCAAAAGTTTTGCTTCGAAAATAAAAAAGGTAGACTTATCCGTTTTTTCATCTTTATTCAAACAAAATATCAACAAAATTTTATTTCAATTGCACTTAGTGATCGTTAAAAATAAATATTTCTCTTCCTAATTTTAATTAAGTTAGAATAAGTTAAGTAAATTATTTCTTTTTTATCCTTTATGGTACCAATGAAACTAAACTATTTCCAATCGACTATTAGATTACAGAATAGTTATAAAAATTTTGACGCGAATATTATCTTTTTAATCCTTTGTCAAGAGTAAAATTAAAAAAGACACTAATGTAATTTAAATATCTCGAATCAATTGCCTAAATTGGACGGAAATTTGAAGGAAGGTTAGAGAATTATTATGAAAATTTGCAAAGATTATCCAATTCTCATAATGGTTCTTAGAACGAGAAGAAACACGGAATGGGCGCTTACGTTCCAGACAAGCGGCCATCAGGAGCGGGACGTAAAATTGAAAAAGAGAATGGAACGGCGTTACATCGGGCTTAATTACATCTATTCAGCCGACCATTGCCAAAATCGATATGTAATATCAATGAAAGCCATCTAGCTCCCGATATCTTCGTGTTCGATTTAAATAAACTCGGCCGTTTCGATTGTCTCGAGCTCCATTCGCTCTCTTGTTTTCCTCTTCTTTGTTCTCCGTTACACGTACACACACCCCGGAGCTCGCGCACGCCCTACGTGTACTCTGGAAAATGTGCATAATTAACGTTCGGCAAAGTTCATTAAACAAATCGGCTGGCGATATAAAATTAACTTTCGAGAAAGTCCATTAACCAAATCAGTTGTGGGTACGGGACTAATTGCGAGCTTTCAATCACGTCCAATTAACCGAACCATCCAATTTCGTTACTTACGATCGAAGATTCGCCGATTTGCGAAATGGGAAACAAAATGAAATCTGAAGAAGGGCAAAGGGTGGGCTGAAGTGGATAATTTTCCACGCGGTATCGCGGAATCATGGGAGTCGATTAATCAGCGGCGTCGCGAGGAACGTGCAGGCCGTTTCGCATGGCGCGATGGAAATCGCCGATTCCGCGAAGCGTCGCGTAACTCCACTCGCGTCACGCGACCGGTCGCATTAAGTCCGATTAGTTTCATAATTGTCGGCCATGTTCCGTTCCGAGACCGCGAGCCATGCGTGTACCAAGGGCTCCTTTCGTGTTGAAAGCCCAGCGTGTTCTAGTCGTAAGCGTAACTTGTGTCTAAAAGCGACGCGCACTGGACGAAAAGTCATTTTAGGAAAGTTTGCTTTTAAACTAAATTTTTTTCCCCAAAGTACCCGAGGTTTCCCGACTTTTTTTCATATAGCTATTTCTTCCGACACAATGTTGGTTTAATTTGAAAATTATTATAACAGACTTAATGGAAGGGAGTTGCAAATTAAGGGGTCTCGTATACCTTTTTTTTTTTTTTTAATATTTCTCTTTAATATTTTTGAGATCTATACATAGTTTTAAGGAGGCCGAGATCAGAATTAGGTGAAACTATCACCCTCTGTTAAAAATGTTAGTCATAATTGGTAACTGGTACACCTGGTACACTTTTAAGCTAAGCAAGATTTCTAATTTTTTATTTTGTTAATATATTCGCATATTATATATTTTATTGGTATTTTAAGTATATAGAGAAGCTCCTAATCACGTCAAATCAAATAATGAAGAAAGAAAAGAAAAAAGAAAAACAGGAAAGGATTTGGATGAAAATATTGTTGAAGATCATCAAGTCTCTATCCAAAAATTCGTTTAACACTAGAACTATCAGAGGGCTCAAAATGACTCTTTTCAGATATTTTATTTTCCCAATTTCTGAGAACATATTAACTGCTTTTGACAAAATTTTGTTGATTCAGATTGAAACTCAATTGTTTATAGTTATTCATTTTCCTCGTACCACTACAATTATCTTCATTCGTGAAAAATATATTCAGCTACTCATTATAGATCGGTAGTTCTAGCGTTGAATCGTTTCCAGAAAATATCAGCCAATTTTGAATACCGTATCACCATTTACGTCAATGGTGTACAAAATCTCAAAGATTCGAGTTCGAAAGATTAACATTTTCCACCGACTTATTAATAAAATTGATAAAGAGAATCTCGGAAATAACTTGAGTACATATTTGAAATACATAGGACACAGAAGTAAGGTACATATATAGACTATGTCGGTTGCAAAATATTTTTGAAATCCACCTGGTACACTTTTAAACTAAGCAACGTTTCAAATTTTTTATTTTGTTAATATATTCGCATATTATATATTTTATTGCTATTTTAACTGTATATAGAGACTCCTAATCACGTTAGATCAAATAATAATTAAAAAAAAACACATGAAAAAGTCTCCATACAAAAATTTGTCTAAAACATTTCCAGAAAACATCAGCCAATTTTGAATACCGTATTACCATTTACGTCAATGATGTAAAAATCTCAAAGATTCGAGTTCGAAAGGTTAACATTTTCCACCGACTTATTAATAAAATTGATAAAGAGAACCTCGGAAACGACTTGAGTACATATTTGAAATACATAGGACACAGAAGTAAGGTACATATATCGGTTATAAAACATTTTTCCGCGTTTGGAATATTGGCAAACCGTGTGACAAAGGATCGGGACCTTAGAAGAGATGGTTGGTCGGCCGATTTCCGCCACGGTATAAACAAAGCAGGGCCGCCAACGTTCGAAAGCGAGAACGATCTCGCAGTATTGTTTGGGTCGTTGGAGTGGAAAGACGGAAAGGAGGAATCGTCGGCGTGCCGAGTTGCATCTTAGATCCAGTACTCGATCCGCTCGTCTCTCATCCCGGCTACAGGTGCGAGTAAGTAAATAGGCGAGTAAATAAATGACAAGAAGAGAGGATCGGCGGCGATTAAAAATGAACGATCGTCGCGCCACCGTTCCAGCCGCACGAACACCGAACTAACGCCGCGATTTGAATACAATGGCGCTGGCCGTGAATGTACAAAGTACCGTGGATTTACCGATGGCCAGATATCGGTTATATAATTGTCGTGATACACGGGGTTGCTCCGGTTTCACTCGGTGTTGAACGTTAGCGAAGCATCCTCGAATAACTTTTTAGAAATTCCCGAAAATATTCTACGGTTATCGTGTCTTTCTGGCAATTGCGATGCCGTTATCAGAATTATACGTTTTTCGTTATTGTTGATGGGGATTTATAATGTTATTCGCGTAAGCTTGTTTTTCAAGGATTTTTCCCGATTACCTTCGCGATTCATTGATATTTATATCGATGTTGAAATTGCACGTTTCGTGTTATTGTATTAATGGCTGATAGGGCGATTTTTGGCCATTATTATTACGTGCATGTCGATAATATTAATATTAACCCATTCACTGCCAAGATACACTCGTAGTGGATTGCGATTTGTCACGGAATAAGTTTTTGTTAGGAATTATTAGAAATGGTAAAAGCGATTTGATAAAATATAATAAATATCATTAGATTCTTGGTAATTCCTTTAAAATAAAATCTTCATGCCTACAGCAAATTTCTCTAAATTTTCATGGCTGCGAATGGGTTAATATATTTTTGATGATTATGCGAAGGAAATTATCGGAACATTTTTAAGATAATGTTGATGTTACTTCCAATTAAATTATATTCCTGTCGAATTTTTGGCGTCTAGGTGAACAGGATGATCGAAACACTTGTTCGATAACAGTCGTAAATCTTATATCGTTCTATTTCTGGCAGAGGTTTATTTTCGGAGGGTTTTTGGCAACTAAGCGATAGGAATTATCGAAGCATTTGTTCCACAATACTCGTCCATCTCCATTACTATATTTCTAACAGCAGTTTACGTCAGAATACAATAAGTTGCGACAGATATCGAAGATAAACCAAAAATCGGGAATATCGTTCTGCTTATCGAGAAGAAACAGGGAATACGATCAATTTAAACGCAATTCCGTCTTAATTCGCAGGATTATTCGAAATCTTGGAATCAGAAAAATCGAATATTCTATCGAAATTTCCCACATAACTATCGATAAATACCGTGCAGAAAATTCCGCGATTTCCAAATCGCAACGTTTCGACTCTTTAATCATCGGGTGTTTTTTTCTTATTTTTCTACTTTTCCTCTCCCTTTCTTTATCGCGAATCAGGGAAAAGAAAATTGTTATCCCTCTGGCTCTAAGTCCTAATGGTTTTCTGTTAACGTGGAATCGAGTAAACATTCGGGGCGAGATGATCGCGTGAAAGGAAGTTCATTAATCGTCTTGTTAAACAGAGATCTGCTCTCAAGCGACAACGTTATCTTCTCAAAGCTCCAGTCTCTGATTTATACGCTTCCATTTCGATGCAAGAACCAGTGTATCACGGTGGAATTAAGTAACTGTGATTTTAGAAGTGCGTGTCTATTATTACGATTATCCGCGGTGTGTCACAGATTGATTACTCATTTTTACATAAAAGGAAATTAATTTTTATCCTTTATAGTAGTTGTTACTCGATTAATTACTATTTAATTGATGTACACATCTTTGGTATGCAATATAGAAAATATTTGGAGTCATTCGTTTCTTTTCTTTTCTAAAATTTCTGGGCAAAAATGGAATCAAATTTTCCGGATTAAGATCTATGAAATTAAACTAAGCACTGTGATATCAGCGAATGTACCGAGCGATTATCGGCGCGAGTAGCGAGTGTCATAGAGGATGATTTCCTAGAATGCACATTGAATTTTTAGATACTAATTAAACGCTAGTTTATACACAATACTTAATCCAAAAAATAATAAATATCGTTAAGAAAGAAAAGAAAACTCTATTTGCAATATAGCAATCTTTGCGCGAAATTTTTGCAATTTTCCCCGAAAAATGAACTCAAAGTCTACGTGATCAAGCTATTTACGTTCGCATACCCACGCGAGATGAATCGGGAGATAGAAGAGTGCCCGCAAAGCGCAGTGACAAACACGTGGCAATCGGTTCGCGTATTTAGCGGTGCATTACGCGCGCGAAATCAGGCTGATCGAGAGCGGCCGGCGCGAAAAGCGACACAGCGGAGGAACAAAAATTGCAAAGCGTGTCCCTTCAAACGCGACATAACAACCTTTAAAATCGACGCTCTGAAAAGTCTCGCAGGAGTTATGTCACTCGTATACCCGAATGGAGCCGACAAAGCGGCCAAAAATAAACGGAGTGGACCGAAAACGTACGAGTGAAAGCTCGAAACAAAAACCAGCGTAAAAAAGCCCCGGAAAAGGAATCGAAAGGGGAAAAAGGCAGGAAGAAAAGCGATAGAAACGAGGATCAAAAACCTGGAATTGTCGAAGAGTGTAAAGAAATCTGGCCAAAGTATATCTTCGAGCGACCGCACGCGTGCGCGCGTAATTGGCCTGCGACGCTCGCAGCGAGTCTCTTCGCTTTTCCCTTGTTTCCCTCTTTTTTTTTCATTTTTCCCCCGTTGCTTTCCATCCGCGGCTCGATGGTACCGATCGATGACGGAAATCGCGCGGCGATTCCTCGCCGAGCGAGCGAAAAGCGCGACGGACACGAGGCGAGGGACGGTCGAGCGGTTCGCAAAACGCCGGCTGCCAGGGACACGCGCCGGCATGAAGCGAGCGGAGGCGATCCCTTTATGGCACGGCCGAGGAATTTCGCGAGATTCGATTGAGCGGCTACGCATTTTCGAAAGTATTCGCCGGTGCGTGAATTCGGGCTCCGTTTCACCGGAGCGACATCGGTCGCGCTTTCGGTCGCGGGGATGAAAAAGAGCGATAAGGGATGCGCGCGCAATGGTATCGCGGCGACGCCGCGCGTCCTAGGTGGCGCACGCGACGCCCTTTAATCCGAGGACTCGAGATTCTCGCGTCCGCGCCCGTTATCCCGGTGTAATTCGCTCGAACTGTTTGTTAACGAAGTATCGATTACTGGTAATTAACGCGGCCGCTCGGCGGCAGATGGTTCTGGTATAATCGGGGAGAACATGTTTCGGGTTTTATGGATTGTTTTCGCGAGTTTATGGGATTCGGCGGTTTCGGATTAGAGGGTACTTTCGCTACGGCTGTTTGCGCGCCGGGCGCGAATCTGATCGGGGGAGTACGCAGGGCTGTTTTTCTTTAACCCTTTACACTCTGGACTGTCCCTCGGCACAAAATTTCGTAGGCCCATATCGATTAACCCTTTGTAGACGAGAAGCGACTTTCATTCGCCACAATGTTTCGCGCGGTAGGACGAGTGACGAGTGAGAGGCGACATGCGGTGTATATGTTAGATTTCGTTATCTTCAAACGATAGGATCGCTTGGTTCTTGGAAAGGTTCCTTAGCTGTTGATAGTCTTTTATACGATGCGTGAAATGACCCATCGTAACAGAAATAAGGTAATGAAAGATTCTTCTAAGAGTGTAGCTCTTAGAAGCTACAACAACCCGGCTTCCGTTGAGACTTGGCGAGTGTGGCATAATCATCAGAAGAGTTTGTTTAACGTGATTTTGCATGGACTTCTACAAAAATGGGTTTCACAAATGAACACAGCTCTAGTATAGACGAATTTTGTTTTGACACGGTTCATGCCGAAATTCGACGTATTTATAAAGAAATTAACGTGATGGAAAGTGACCAAAGCGATGAAGATGAGAATGCATCTTGGCGAATGTTTTATAAAGTATCACACAAAGCGAAACTACAGATTCTTTTAAATATATAATTTTATAGTTGTAAATATAGATAAACGGTCAAAATATAATGTTTTTATAAGATATAATTTATATGTAAGATCATTTTATTGTATTACGCAAGTCACTCAACACATTCGCAAAAATCGCCTCGTCCTGCTACCTCGAACGCAAAGGGTTAATATATCAAATTTAAGATAATACAACGATACACGAGATATCGAAATCAAATAATTTTACGTGTCAATTATCATACGATTCTTTATTTACCACTCGAAAAAAGTAACGTCAGTTTTATAGCAGAAATTCTATAAATTTCTACTCTTCAGTAGCCAGAAAATCGTCGAGTGCAAAGGGTTAACACGTTGACTGCCAGACGCATTTTCAATGGTTTGCCCAACTTTTCATTATGCGATTTATATTATGCTGAAATATTATTTGCAGCAGATAAAACGAGTTATAAAATTATGTTTCAAGCAGTTTTCGTGGCGGGGTTATCAGTGACCCCGTAACGCAGGAATACAATTAAATTATAAGTATTGTCTAGTTGTTTGAATTATATATATTTCCATCAATCTGGGCGCGCCGGTCACCGGTGGCCCCCATGGCGCTGTAGCCAAGTCTAGTGCCGGTCACCGGTGACCCCCATGGCAGCCAACGTGTTAATTAGAACAGCTAACTAGCTATTAACCTCTTAGGTACCACACGTCACTATAGTAGCTTTCGTTTGTATCATCTTTCAGAACGACGCTCCACTATAGTAGTTTTCGCGGATACCATCACTCTGAACTCCGAACGCTACTATAGTGACTTTCGTGGATAGATTTTGACAGTATTATACGTTGTTTCCTTCATTTCTCATTTGTTTCGCCTAAACCGCATTAATTTGGATTATTCATTTAGAACTCTATTCCCACGTAATATTGTAGCAGAAATCGTGATGAACGGTTTTTGCATCATCAGGCGTGCGTGCCTAAAAGGTTAACCCTCTTTTTGTTTCAACCTCAAAAAAAGTTTGTAGGAACGAAAAATCAGAAATTATAAACCTATATATGCAAATGAAAACAAATTTTTGCGTTTAAACAATTTTATTCACTGAATATAGTGTATAATATAGTGTATATTCAATTTAGCGATTCAGTATCATGAAAAACAGTAACAAATTGAAAATTGAAATGCAAACAAATAGGTTGTTATTGATATACTAACCCAGAGTTATTATGTCCACTATTTTTAGTTTGGTAATCACTGACAAAAGCACAAATAATATCAATTGAATCAAATGGTTTCGCGTTATTTTACTGCCGACAGTTTGCACAGCATTTATTTTGTTATTTCAGGTTGATGAGTCTAGCAATGGTCATGAATACTAGTATTGGTTGTGTTGACAACGTCATAGAGTTAATATTTATGCGCTATCCCATGAGGAAAGGTATAATTATTTTGTTAAATGTCGATAAATTAAAATGTGACTTGAAAGTTACACGGGCCCATAGAGGGTTAACCCCTTGCCTTACGATTTATTTTTCAACAAAAGCAACACCAAGGTCGTTGGCTGAAGCAATCTGGAAACTATACAAATCGAAAACTTCCTATGATTTGTATATACACGTGCGCGGTACAATTAACTTTGCAAGATGTTTGATAAATAATTACGATTAGTTCATTATTAAACAAAAAAAGGATTTATTGTTGCAAATTGGCCCGATAGCCTTACGACGCCTCTGAGGCGTCATTGTAAGCTAAAGGGTTAAGGAAATTTCCGAAAGGACGAATCTATCGATTCGCGATTGGCAAGATCGGAAAACTCGGAAACGTAGACGGCGCTATCGGTGTAAAGAAAGTGTACATGGTCATGTCGGTTTTCCATGAGACAACGAACGCGTCTGGAGAAAAGAATCGAAGCGCTGTTTCTCGCAATAGCACGAGGTTAATTACGCGAAGGGTTAATAAACCGGGAAAGTTCATTTCCCGGTTGGCCGAAGGAATTGGGTTAGCTGGAAGGGCGTGATCCTTACGCGGCCTCGCGTCGCGATTTCCTCGGCCGTTGGGAACGGTAATCGGTCTTTGGCGAGAGCGGGGCGAGGGTGGTGAAAAAAAGAAGCAAGAATAATGAATTTTTTTTACACCGGGGTCGTCCGCCGCGGGCGGCTCGCACAAAGAACTCTCTCGCCGGGTTTAAAGCGTTGTTACTCGCGCGCACAATGTACCGGCAACGAGAAATTCCATGAAATATTTCCCCTTTGCTCGACACGGAGGGACAGATATAGACGGGGAGAGGGAAAGAGGAAACGAAAGAGGGAGAGGAGCCCTTTAACCCCGAAAAATCGAGGGGAAAATAATGAATCCGCGGCGAACGACAATCGCCTGGGGAGGAGGAATCGATCCGTCGCCGATTAGAAATTCGTCCGACTGTCGGCCGTCGAATGTAGCTAAAAATATGATTTGCATCGATCCTGCGCGCGGTTCATGGAGAAATTAACCAGGGGGAGCTGGCCGAGGGTGAATTCCTGCCTCGGTAGATCGATGGATCCATTCCCGGCTACGATTTTCGGGGTGGTCCGTTCACCGTGTATCGCTCGGGAATTGGGGGTGCGTTCTTGGTTCCATCGATCCTTTGCATCCTCGATTCCCCCTTTTTTTCTTCCTTTTTACAATGAGCTTATTTTTTCAGCTTTTAGGTTCGAATCCGTCGAGTCTGATGTTTAATTTTATTTATGTTTAGGTATTTTAACCGTTTCAGTCCGGCGAAGCGCTATCGCGCTTCATTTGTCGTATGCCAAAAATACGGTACAACGCGATAGCGCTTCTCTTGTTTTGTATCGAGAATGCGAAGACGCTGCTATATGTAAAAAAGGAATTCATGGAATTTGTGCAGCAAATCATTTTTGTAACAAGTGAAAATAACAAATATTTTTTTTGGATCAAAATTACTTGTTAAATAACAATTAGTGTTAATTATAACCATTTTCATTGTTTCCCCAAAAAAATACTACGCATTTCATCCCAGACTTTTAGCATATGCATAAGAAAATGTTCCCACATCCAAACGGTTAAATATCTTTCGAAGAGTCGAAGAGAATTCTCGGCTCGATCGATCATTGAAATTATCGATTGTTTATCTTTTTATTTTTGTTTACAATTCGCTTATTTTTTCAGCTTTTAGGTTCGAATCTGTCGAGTCTGATGTTTAATTTTATTAATGTTTAGGTATTTTAAATACCTTTTGAAGAGTTGAAGAGAATTCTCGGTTCGATCGATCATTGAAGTTGTCGATTGCTTATCTTTTATTTTTGTTTACAATTCGCTTATTTTTTGAGCTTTTAGGTTCGAATCTGTCGAGTCTGATGTTAATTTTATTAATGTTTAGGTATTTTAAATACCTTTTGAAGAGTCGAAGTGAATTCTCGGCTCGATCGATCATTGAAATTATCAATTGTTTATCTTTTTGTTTTTTTTTTACAATTCGTTTATTTTTTGAGCTTTTAGGTTCGAATCTTTGGAGTCTGATGTTTAATTTTATTAATGTTTAGGTATTTTAAATACCTTTCGAAGAGTCGAGTGGTGGATTCCCGGTTCGATCGATCATTGAAATTATCAATTGCTTTTTAATCTTTCGAGCTTTCAGATTAGAGGTCTGAAGTGTAATTTTAATAATTTTCTGGAGTTTTAAGTACTATTCGAAGAGGTAGAGTGGATTCATAATTGAATCGGTCAATCATTAAGATCGTCGACGTTAATACGCGTTACTTCTATTTTATTTTTATTACGTCATTTTCTTTGATTTTGCAGTCTCTTTTCTCCAGTACTTCTGGGTAATCTTTGAGTTACAGTCCTTTTATTCCTTAAGTGCATTTTCTGATACTTAACCATATTGTTTTTCATATATTTTTCTCATATTGTTCGACGCAGTTTTAAAAATTAGAAGCATTAAGCCGCGAAGATATTCTGTTTTCTTTGAATAAAATCATCCGCACCCGAGAAAAGGATCTTATTATGCTAAAAATT
This sequence comes from Lasioglossum baleicum, assembly GCF_051020765.1. Classification (NCBI taxonomy): domain Eukaryota; kingdom Metazoa; phylum Arthropoda; class Insecta; order Hymenoptera; family Halictidae; genus Lasioglossum; species Lasioglossum baleicum. The sequence continues at coordinate 6,721 of NW_027471818.1, read as the reverse complement.
AGAAAAATTCGTATAATTATATATCACATTTGTAATGCAGAAATGAAATAAAGCGACAGTTTTGATAATAAGGGATTGGTTGATAGAATATTGAATTTTAATATCGCATTCCTGTAAAAGATGGAAATATGACTTATCGCGTTTTTCCTCCGAGAGCTTCATAAATCCGCGTACAAAGCTCCTCTTAGCAAGGTGGAAAATGAAGCTTAAGGATTTCCCGATATTTTCGATATTTCGATTATTATTTTTTTCATTTCACCGTACACGAGCGTACATTTCAACGCGCGGGACTAAAATCCACCTCCTTGAATAACGGTCACGGTTGTTTTGTTTAATTGACCTATATGAAGAGAGACTGTATGTAGAAATTTTTCGATGACAAGTAAACATCGAACGGCAACAAAGCGCTGTTAAACAAGAAAGTCGGAAAAATATATCGTATATCGTCATTATAAACACGGATTTACAAGCTTGTTTACTTTTATTTTTAAATAAAACCGATATCCCTATTTTCACTCCTATTGAAACAATTTCCATAAATGTTTCGCGAATTTCACCATCAAACTGCCTTCGAAAATATTATTCTTTACATTCACCTCTTGCAATCATCCCAACTACTCGGCGGAATAATTAATTAAAACACTTGTTGCATAAAAAGATATTTTAAATACATATTACGATTACGATACTCGCTGTATGAAATTTCATTTGGTTTTTGTGCACCAAGTGCTAACCAGCGATATATCCTCTGATCTTCCTATCACTAAATAATCTAGTGATACATAGGCTAGTTTCCAGTAGATACGATATTCTCATTCGTCAGGAGGCTCGACGTACTGCCTGCGGCATGTATAATGTACAAATCGCGCGATAATTTATGCAAATCAATTTTTCGCACGATTGGATTTCTTTTCATTTTGATGTCACCTTTTTAAAACAACTTAATTCCGTTCTAATTCTAACTCTGTATAAATCTTCTAAATGTATACAGTATGAGAATCAATCAGTGAATATTAAAATAAATTTCAAAAATATTAAGCTGCGGAAAAAGAAATCCATTATTTTTATAATTTTAAGTGAGTTTCTTTTTCCGCGACCTAATATTTTTGAAATTTATTTTAATATTCACTGATTGATTCCCATATTGTATACATTCAGAAGAGTTATACAGAGTTAGAATTAGAACGAAATTAAGTTGATTTAAAAAGGTGTCGAGAAATCTATTATTTTTATAATTTCAAGTGGATTTCTTTTTCCCTGACTTAATATCTATAAAACAAATACAGATATAAAATATAATTAACGCATCGAAGCGATATCGCTTTTCAAATCCGGCGTTAACTCTCCTCGCCGGTATCTCTAATTCTAAATTTCTAAATTATTCGGAAAAAAAGATGGGCGAAAAATATAGCGACTTGTGACACCGGGATCGAGGCGTGTACCACAATCGGCGTGTCCACTGGTGCTGGGTTGGGATCGGAAGTAGAAGCGAAAAGCAAGGGAGCTGGCGTCGGGTGGCCGGAAGGTGGCGGGAAGAATGGCAAAGCAGGTGTGCAGGCGTCGCGGCGAATAACAAAATAACGCGGCGCAAAACAAAATGAAACGGTAATACGCGCGGCATATACATTTATAACAAAGCAATCAAGTCGCGAAATAGCACGGGGGCGATGGAAAATTTCAACTGGCTGAAATTCCGCGGTGACCGGATGGACGTATCGATCCATCGAGATGGACCCGACGCCGAAGTCCGACGCCGGCATACGCACCCGACAACGAATAATACATCCAGCTTGCGAGCCGCGCGTTCGTTCTACGTGCCGGCGTTAATCCATCCTCGTGGAAATGGAAAATTAGTCAGGAGTTAGCGGTTAACGCGATTCTTTGCTGCTATTCGACCTGTGACGCTCGTCGCGGATACCTTGTCAACGATGGTTCGTGGATCATGGCTTTTTTTTTCTTTCTGTCCTTTCGATGGAAATCGTGGTAGAATACAAACGCGTTAAAACGATACCAGGTGTGTCGATAACTGATAGTCGATAATCTTTCGTTTTAAGAATCTCAGACCGATATCCTTTCGCTTTAGATATTTTAGCACGATATTTTTTTGCATTAGACTTCTCAGGCCTATATTTTTCTGTTTTAAATATTTTCTACCGATATTCTTCTGCTTTGAGCATCCTGAGCTGATGTTCTTCTATTTTAGTCAGCTTAGGTTAATATTTTATGGAGAAATCGCCTATGGTGCCCCCCGAGGGCTTTTTGTTTAGAATAGTTCTAACTTCGCAGTCGCAGGACACGCATTGTCGTCGCATCTGTAGCATTAACTCGTTGTACTATGACGAGTCTAGCTCGTTAACAATTTCTCATACCAAACCACCCTAAAAATACAGTTAGACAGTGTTAGATGTACTTTAAAACACTCTTCTTCCAATGTGACATAAGGGAACTGAAAGGTTGATTTAGATCGCAGATTTAAAGTGTTTTTACCAACAGCAAGGTTTCTTCTATTTTTTAATCGAGATTTTTACATTTATTTTTATATTTATTGGAACGTTACAAAATCGCGTTCGAATTTTTCTCTTTTCCTTTCATTTCCGCGTTGTCTATTGAACGTGGAGTCGCAGATGTTTGACGGTTGTTGGTCATTTAGTGTTGGCGAGTTTGGTTGGACGAGTAGAAACACGCGACGAGGAAGAAAAATCGCTGGTCTTTGTTCGATTCATCTCCGCGTAACGTAATTTTCGTATCGGAGAACTGGTTCTCGCGTAGAAAGCGGTACCAAACCACCGAAACATCGGAATACCAAAAATAAAATACGACTGCAAATTCCATTTGTCTCCTGTATTTAGGCAAGTATTGCGTAAAACTAGTGGCGCTGTTCGCCGATAAATATCGACAGGACAAAACGAAAAGATCACGAGCTACTCGATATTGAAAAATTAGCACCGGCAGCTACTTTATCGCGAAGCGAAATATAACCGCGAACGAGGTATAAACGACGCGAGCGTATTTCGTTATTCATGTACATGCGGTATACTATCGAATTATTAATATATTCATAACGTGACGGGTGAAAAAATAGGGAATTATTAGAGATTCGGGGGCAAAAGAGGCTGTGGGCTCGTAGTGCCGAAATAAATCCGAGAATCAGAGATTGGCCGAACAGTCGCGCTCCCATCGATCCATCCAAAATAATCCACGGTCCACACGGCTGCTTCCACGGCTCGAGTACCGGTGAAATAATGTATAAAATTACCGAGTAAACTGTTTGCCCCCGCGGCGAGTATTTTTGTTGCGATTAAATCGTCGTCGATCGTCTGGCCCTCGAAAGGGGCAGCGATCGGGAAAAAATTCATAGGCATCCCGTGCCGCGGAATGAGTTTTTCAACCTTGACTATGAAAATTATTTTCCCGTTCAATTGGATCACGGGAAAATATAATTCCTCGTTGCAACCATGTAAAATCTGCAGCATTGTTTCTATCGAATGACATTAGCGAGCATATGAACATTTGCATGAAACGAAGGATTATCAGCTATTCATTACTTTACAGATTTATATACCCTTCTAGAATTGTAATAAATTATTCAACAAGAAAAATGTGTTCCTACAAAATCAACATTTTTGAGAAATGGTTAATACCGGTGTAAATGAAAACACTGACTTAATAACCGAAGTATGTTCCTATTTTCCAATTTTTTAGTAAATGAAAACGCAATCATGGAAGATTTCAACAGGTTAACCCATTTGCATATTCGTTATAAGACAGTCTTTTATGCCTTCGATTGTGATTAAACGTAACAAACAAACTCTTGTTTATATTTAATCCAAAAATTATACGTACAATAAAATAAAATCACTTATGCGGCGTTATAAGACAAATATTTATTTTTGCAGATAGTTGCACGGTAAATAAATTTAACATAAATAAGAAATTATCGTTGGGTGTGGATTATTCCGCTTAATGATGCAAATGGGTTAAGGCTCGAAACTTTTTATATTTTGATGCGGAACAGATATCGCATCGTTCATTTTCAAATTAGAATTTCTTCTGGTATCTCTATTCGAATAGGTCAGACAGAAATTGTACGTATAATTTTCTTCTCGAGAATTATTACTGGAATAAGAATTTTCCGGGTAATTTTCTCTCCGTCTCTTTCGGGGGAAGTATTATTCAAAAATTGAGAATATCACGCGCGGTCAAGATGGCCGCTAACGAGGTTTTAAGCAGGTCGAAATTTCCGGAGGTTTCAGCGTTATACTCATCCTAACCCGTTTTCCAAAACTCCGAAGGCTTTCTCCCTCGCGAAGCACCATCCAGTTCTGAAGCACCCTCGGCACCCAAACTCCGCGAGACGTCACCCGGGTCTCTTAGACGTACCCACGCATTCTTGCCAGCCAAAAAAACTCCCTCTATCCTACCTCAAACGCACTCACCGCGCCGGAAACATCGTACCAAGCAAAAAGTTGAAGCACAACGCACCGAACTTTTTCTCTCTGTCACGATCGCTGACTGTACCGAAGATCACCAAAGCACGGAGTCAGCGAGTTTCGCGTGTGAAGCAGGCACAGCTGAGTGCCACCTTTTTGAAAACTGTTAACGCGAAAAACTATTCCCGACCTTCCAGTTTCGTAATCCGTGGTCATTTACTAGAATGTTCGTAAACTCCGATCGTAACTCGTAGATATTGTATATACGATAGAATTCTTTTTATTGGAGTTGACGAAATTTCCAATTTATTCTTCAGGTATCTTAGGTGATTTATCGAGATTTCCTGTAACGTAGGATCTCTCACGGCAGGATCAATATTTAATTCTCCGAATGTTTTTTAAACATCAACGGCAGTTTATCATTTTACCCGCGGTAGAATTCGAAATAGGATTATATGCACAATGGTAGCCGATGAAGTATATGTATCGACAGTGTTCTCCCTTTATGTTTCATTTTAATAACCACGAGGTTGCTGAAATCGCTGTTCCTATTCTTCCTGTAACAATCCTGTAACATATATCGTACATGGAAAAAGCGCGATATTAAAAGATTTCCAAAATGTTCGCTCGGAAAGTCAGCCCAGTCGTATCAGCAGCTCTGATTATTCGGAAACCAAAAAATGGCCAATCAAACGCTGAAAAATTGCTTGAATTTCTCAAAAAACCAGACGAGTTTCCTTTCTCCTAAATTCGATAATACCCGGTGCAAATCGAATCTCTCCAAATAACTGGACCAAAAAAAGGAGGAAAAAATAAAACAAAACAAGCCAGTAAAAAGAAAAAGTTCCCTGTATTGCAAACTTCTCAAAACACGTCGAACCAACGTTCGCTGCAACGATTCTCCGGCGCTCTTCGATCGTCGAATCAAAGTATAGTACTACTGCTATACAACGGCTCCCTCTCGCGAGGCTCAGTCCACTCTCGACCGGAACAAACCCGACGAGACACGGGTTCCGGGGGTCGGAGCGGGTCGGAAAATGGCGGCGCGTGGGTCGGAGCGGCGCTAGCGGCGTTTTCGAATTCTCGCAGCGACGGTGGCGCCGGTGAAAATAGGCCCGTGAATTTGGCGCGCGACCGGATGGACGTATATCGATCCATCGGGGTCGAACCCGCAGGCTAGCGTCGCGGCGCCCGTCAGACGTAACGGACAGGATAGTAAAAGCCCTCTGGTTGCAGTCGGTAGGACCGGTCCGTTCGTACATCCGTCCGTACGTCCGTCCGCTCGCACGTCCGTCACTTCGACGGATAATACCAGAGTTCGCCTAAATATAACCGTCGGTTCTCGGCCGAGACGCGGGCTGGCGGGAGAGGAGAGGCGAAGGAAACGAGAGAAAGAGAGAGGGAGTAGAAAAACGGTGTCGAATACTGGAAGATTCTAAATGGATACTCCGTGGCAAGACTAAGATTAAAAATGAAGAAAAGAGAAGGGTTTGGAAACGAAATCAATGGAAAAGGAAAAGATCGAAGAACCGTGGAAAAAATAAAACGTGGAAAGACAGGAAACCGTAATGATCGGACGGAAAAAGGGGGGAAAAGAGCGGCGCACAGCGACGAGAGAAGGAAAAGAGAATCGGGAAATTCTATAAAAACGAGTGAAAAGCTGGCTGGAACGAAGGGAGGGGAACAGGAGGGAAAAATCCAAAGATCGATTGGAAAGAGTCGAACAGAGCGCGACTGGAAATTCAAAAAATAGGAGACAAAAGGGGCAAGAGGCCACTTCTCTCGTCTCGGGGTAGAGGTAAAATAGAGTAAACAGAGAAAATGGAGGAAATAAAGTGGCGCGGCAAAGGGAGAAAATAGAGGAAACGCGGGAAACAAAGAGAGGAGAATCGCCGGGCAAAGAGGACATAAGAGAGAAAGCTGGTGAGGCCAGCAGCGACTGTAGGGCAAGCAGTGCCCATTAGGCAAAACAGAAAGACAGGGAAGCGCTAAAAACGAGAAGAGAAATTTAAAAAAATGAAAAATAATAGAAAAAGAGGAGAAAATAGAGGGAAAAGCGCCGTCGAAGGAAAGACGGAGGAAAGAAAAGAAAAGAAAGCAACGAACTGGGTGATGTGGGGGTTGAACAGGGATAAAGTGGGGGTTGTGAGGTAGGGTTGGTGGGGGTTAGCAGTGGACGTTAGACGAAAGGAAAGAGGTGGGAGAGGGTTGCAGCGCAGGCGGCAGCTGCAGACATCACCGCGGCGATGCATTATTTTGCACGTGGTTTAATACATACGCTAGTAGGAAAG
>NW_027471817.1:0-19651 GCF_051020765.1 Lasioglossum baleicum | reverse complement strand
AGCGGTTCGACCCTCGATATTCGGACTCATACATGGAGTTAAGATGTCCATCACTGAAGTGTATACTAACTTCGCACTCTGAACACGAAGTTATATTTCCGAAACAGCGGGTTAGCATCTCCGAACGAAAGGCAATTGGTAAAGTGTTTGACTCTACACAAATAGGCAACGTTCTACTACGGTTTGACGGTCTGCTTTAACATTCAATCCGCGAATTGAGGCGTCTGTGGCCAATAATATACAGCGGGATTACGCCAAGAATCCTGGTTTATCTCTTGGAAACACAGGATATGTAATGCTATTGACTTAGCTGTTTGAATAACACAGAAGCTAGTAAAGTTCTCGAATGGTTTGTGCCTCGACCTCTTAATTTATGCATAAAACTAAGGTGCTAGTCACTAAAATGTAAACTAGTTCGTACCCCTGAACACGGTGTTATCCTCTCGATACAGCAGTTCTGTTTTTCCGAGGTTAAGGCATTCTGTCAGAAGTTAACCCTACTCGAATAGGTAATGATCTACAACGGTTGAACCGCCTGCTTTAATCTTCAAACCTCAAGTTGAAGTATATGTTGCCAATCCTGTACAGTGGATTTACTCCAAGAATACCTGGTTTGGATATAGGAATCGCAGGATACGCAAAATTATTGACTTAGCCGTTCGTCTCTCACGGAAGGAGGTAACGTTCTCGATCGGTTTGATACTCGATTTTCTAATTCATACTTGAAATTATTGTGCTAGGAGCTAAAGCCAATACTAATTCGCCACACTGAACAAGATGTTACACACTCAATACAGCGGGTTAGATTCATCGTAGGTAAGGATTTCGGTAACTGTTTGACGCGATAGAAGTTGTTATCGTTCTCATATGGTTCGGCTATCATCTTTAATATTCAAGCCGTGATATAAAGTGTCCAATGCTAGTACTGTGCAGCGGATTCCCTCCCGGAATACCGAGCTTGAGTCTCCGAATGCCGGGACAGGTGGAGCAACTCACTTAGTCCTTTGTCTCTGACAGAAAGTGGCAACGTTCACGAGCGGTTTGGCCATCGATCTCATGATTCATACATGAAGTTAAGGTCCCCGTCTTTGAAATGGAGACTAAGTTCATTCTTTGAACAAGAAGTTATACTGTTGATACAGTCGGTTAGATTTTCGGTGGATAAGTTCTTCGGTGAGACTTTTGACTTTATAGCAATTGGTAACGATCTACACCCTCTTGATGGGCTGCTTTAATATTCTAACCGTGCGTTAAAGTGTGTACTGCCTATATTGTTCAGTGTATTTACCCCGGGATTACCTGATTTCACTCCCAGAGTCACATACAACTGGAGCTATTGACTTAGACGTTCGAATCTCAAAGAGGGTGTTAACGTTCTGAAACGGTTTGATGGACTCTTTTAATATTCAAACCGTTAATGCAGGTGTGAATTACCAATACACATCAGCGGATTTACTCCAGGTATATCTGGTTTGACTCTCCGAATCACAGCAAAGGTGGAGCTATTGACTTATCCTTTCGACTCTCAAAGACGGTTATAACGTTCTCGAAAGGTTTGACTCTCGATTTTGATATTTGTACCTAAACATGTGGTGTCGGTCCCCTAAAATTTCTACTAATTTATTTCTGGTAACATTAAGCAGGACACTCGAGCTAGCAGGATTGAACTACGGAAGGTAAGGTCTTCAAAGATGGAATGTTTCTATACGAATTGGTAATGTTCTCCGACGGTTTGACTCCCTACAATAATATTAATGCCGTGAAGTAAGCTGTCCATTGCCAATACTGCTCAGCGCATGTACTCCTGCAATACCTGATTTGCATTTCGGAATCAGAGGAGAGGTAGTGCAATTAACTTAACTGTGCGACATTCAAAGAAGGTGATAACGATCAAGAACGGTTTGACACTCGACATTCTAGTTCTTACATGCTGTAAAAGCGCACGTCACTGATATGTATACTAATTTGCTTCTCTGAACCCGAAGTCATACTCTAGAAACAGCGGGTTTGCTCCACGGAAGGTAAGGACTTCAGTGAATCGTTAGACTCTATACCAATAGGTAACGAGGCAAATCTGTGTGACACTGTACTTTAATACTCATGCCGTCAATTGAGGTATCTATTACCAATACTGTTCAGACGAATAGTCCCGGAATAGCTCGTATGTCGCACGGAATCACAGGATATGTGAAGCTTATGACTTTGCCCTTCGTCTCTCATAGTAGGTGGTATCATCCACGAACAATTTTGCCTTTGACCTTCTAATTCATACATATAATTTAGGTGCCGTCACTATAATTTATACTAATGTGTTTCTCTATCCATGAAGTTACACATTCGATACGGCGGGTTTGCTTCTCGGTCGGTAAGACTTTCTGTAAAACGCTTGACGTTGTAGTAACTGGTAATGATCTCAAGCAGGGTGATGCTCTATTTTAAAATGCAGACCATGGAGTAAGGCGTCTGTTGCCAATAATGGTCAGCGGATTTACTCTCGGAATACCTGGTTATACTCTCGGAATCACAGGTATTGGTAGAGCTATTGACTGATACCTTCGACTCTCAAACGGGGTGATAACGTTCTCGTAGGGTTTGAACGACGATCTTCTAATTGACACATGAAGTTAAGAGTCCCGTCACTGAAATGATTACAAATTTCTTTCACTGATCACGGAGATATACTCTAGATATAGCGGGTTAGCTTCTTCGAAGGTAGGGCTATCGGTTAAATGTTTCACTCCATACCAATAGGTACCGTTCAACAACGGTTTGACGATCCGTCTTAATATTGAATCCATGAACAAAGGAGCCTATAGCCATTATTGCGCAGCGGATTTACTCCGTGTATGGCTGGTATGACTGTCAGATACACGGAATATGTTATAATATTGACTTAGCTCGTCGAATATCATAGAAGGTGGTAACGGTCTCGAACGGCATGACCCTCGAACTTCTAATTCATACATCATATTATGATGCTCGACACTAAAACGCATGCTAGTTCGTACCTCTGATCTCCTTGTTATACTCGCGATACAGCGGGTCTGATGTTCGGAGGGTAAGTCATTCTGTATGAAGTTTGACCCTATATGACTAGGTAGTGTTCTGCAAAGGCTTGACGGCCTGATTTAATATCCAAACCATGAATTACGGTGTCAGTTGACAATACTCTTCAGCGGATTTGCTCCTGTAATACCAGGCTGGGCTCTCGGAAACACAAATATCGATGAAGCTGATGAATCAGCCGTTCGACTCTCAAATAAGGCGGTAACGTTCTGGAATTGTCTGACACTAGATCTTCTAATTCATACATGAAATTAAGGTGCCCGATACTAAAATGTCCACTGCTTTGCTTCTTGGAACTCGAAGTCATACCCTCAATATAGCTTGTTGGATACTCGGAAGGTCAGGCCTGCGGTATAGAGTTAGATCTTATACGAATAGGTATATTTCTACAACGGTTTGATGCCCCAATTTAATATTCCAAGACGGAATGATAGTATCTATTTCCCATACTGCTCAGCGGAGTTACTCCAGGATTACCAGGTTTCACGATCGGAATCGCATGCCGGGTGAAGCTTCACTAAGCCGTTCGACTGTCACATATGGTGACAACGTTCTGGAGAGGTATGACCGTCGACCTTCTAATTAGTTCATGAAGTTAAGGTGCCCGTCATTGAAATGAATACTAATTTCTTTTTGTGAGCACGAACTTATACTTTCGAAACGCCGAGTTTGCTTCCCTGAGGGTAAGGCCGTCGGTAAAGTGTTTGACTTTATACCAATTGTCCACGCTCTGAAAGGCTTTCACGCACTACTATAAGATTGAAACCGTGAATTAATGTCTGCATTGCGAATAATCTTCAGCGTACTTCCTCCTGGAATACCTGGTTTGAATTTCCGATCCACTCGATAGGCGATGCATTTGACCTAGCTGTTCGACTGTCAAAGTCGGTGGTAACGTTCTTTAACGGTTTAGCCATTGATATTCTAATTCATGCTCGTATATAATATACCGTAACTAAAGTGGGTACTGATGTTTTCCACTAAACACGAAGTTATACTCTCGATATGGCGGACTAGCTTCGCTGACGGTAAGGGTTTCGGTAAAAAGTTTGACTTTATAACAATATGGAACGTTCTACATATGGTTGACTCTGTACTTTAATATTTAAACCATAGACAAAAGTTTCCGTTGAAAATAGTGTAAAGGTGATTGATTCTCAGAATACCTAGTTTGCCTATCGGAATAGCGTGATAGGTGAAGTTATCGACTTAGGCGTTCGACCCTTAAGGAAGGTGGGATCGTTCTCGAACGATTTGACTCTCGCATATTCTTTTAACAAATGAAAGTAAGTTGTCCGTCTGCTAAAATATCCACTAATTTCTTTCCGTGGACACTCAGCTAGGCACTCGCTACAGCGTAACAGGTTCTCGGAAGGTATTGTATTGGGTGTAAAGGATTACTTTAATTTAATTGATAATCTTCTCCGTCGGTTTGACTCATTACCTAAATATTCATAACTCGAGTTATCGAGTCTATTGCCAATAGTGTACTGCCCATTTGCTCCCGGAATATCTGGTTTATGTTTCCGAATTACAAGATAAGTGAAGCAATGGGCTTAGCTGTTCTACTCTCAAGGAACGTGGTAACGTACGCGAGCGGATTGACACTCGATCTTCTAAATTATGCATGAAAGTATGGTGCGCGATACTATCATGTATTATAATATGTTTCTCTGAACGCGAAGTTATAATTTCGATACAGCGGCTTATGTTTTCAGAGTGTAAGGTCTTCAGTCAAACGCTTGACTTTATTCCAATTGGTAACGACCTCAAACGGTTTCAGGCACTACTTTAATATTCAAACTGAGAATTAAGGTGTCTATTGCCAATAATGTCCAACGGACTTACTCCCGGAATACTTAGTTTGACTCTCCGAATCGCAGGATATGTGAAGCTATTGTCATACATGTGCGATTCTCCAAGATGTTGGCAACGTTCTGGAACGGTTTGCCTCGCGATCCTCGCATTCGTATATGAAATAAAGAGTTCTTACACTTATGTGTATACTAATTTGATTCACGGAATACACAGCAACACACTCCCTGCAGCCGGTTATGTTGTCGGAAGTTAAGGTAATCTGTAAAAGGAATGACTTTATGCCCACCTGTAATGTTCATTGACTGTTTGACTCTCTACTTTGATACTGAAACCGTGAACTAAGGTGTCCATTGCCAATACAGTTCAGCGGACTTTCTCCTGGAATTCCAGGCTTGACTCTCGGAATCACGAATGCAGGTGAAGCTATTGACGCAGCCGTTCGGGTCTCGAAGAAATTGGTAACGTTCTCGAACGGTTTGACACTGGATCTTCTAATTCACAGATTAAACTAACGAGCCCGCAACTAAAATGATTACTAATTGGGTCTATGACCACGAAGATATACCGAGGACACTGCGGGTTATATTCTCGGAAGGTAAGCATCCGTTGAAGAGTATTACGTTATTCCTATTAATAGCATTCGCAATCGGTTTGACGCTCTATTTTAATATCCAAAACATGAATTTAGGTGTTTACTGCCAATACTGTTCAGCGGACTCTGAGAATCACAAGTATAGACGAAGCAGGTCACTTAGTCGTTCGACTCTCAGCGAGGGTGGGATGGTTGTCGAATGGATAGACACATGTTCTTCTAAATCATACATGAAATTAAGGTGCCCGTCACTAAATTGAATGCTAATTTGCTCTTCAGAACTCCATGTTATGCCCTCGGATCAACGCGTTAGACTTTCGGAGGGTAAGGTCCTCAGTAAAGCGTTTGACTTTATGCAAATTTGTTGCATTCTCAAACGGATTGACGTTCAACTTTAAAATTTAAACCGTGAATTAAGACGACCATTGGCAATACCGTTCAACTAATGTACACCCGGAGTACATGCTTTCGCATTCGGAATCGCAGGAAAAGCGTAGGTATTGACATATCCATTCTATTCTAAATGAAGGATGTAACGTTCTCGCTAGGTTTGACCCTCAATCTTCTAACAGATTCATGAAATTAAGGTGACCGACACACAAATGAATAATAATTTGCTTCTCGGAACACGAGGATATACTCTAGTCCATTGCCAAAACTGACAACTTGGTTTACTCCCGGAATGACTGGTTTAACATTCGGAATCAGAGGATAGAAGAAGATATTGACTAAGCCGTTCGATTCTCAAAGAAGGTTGTATCATCCACGAACGACTTGACTCTCGATTTTCTAATTCATACATGAAGATACAGTGCTCGCCACTAAAATGAAGACTAACTTCATTATCTGATCACGAAGTTATACTCTCGAAACAGCGAGATAGCTTCTCCGTAGGTGAGGCCATCTGTAAAATGTTTGACTTTATTCCAATTGGCAATCCTCTCAGACGGTTTGACGCTCTTCTTTAACATTCAAACCGTGAATGGATGTGTCTATTGGCAATAATCTTCCAGAAAGTTAGCACCATTTTTGAGAGTCGAACGGCTGAGTCAATAGCTTCACCTATAGTTGTGATTCCGGGCGTGAAGCCTGGTAATATTGGAGTAAATCTGCTGAACAGTATTGGCAATAGACACCTCAATTCACGGGTTGAATAATAAATAATTCATTCGGCAACGTCACCACCATCTTTAATATACGCGCGGTTAAATCAATCGCTTCACCTACACGACGATTCCAAGAATCATCTGCGGTATTCCAGTAGTAAATCCAATGTCATGCTTTGCAATAGACATCTTATGTCACGGTATGAATATTACAGTCGGAAGTCAAACCGTCGGGGAGCATTACCAGTTCGAATAATGTCATTCTTTATTCATTCATTTATTCATTCGTTAACAGACGGGCTCGACATTTTCTTGTTCAAATTACAAGACAGTGGGTCAAACCGATCGAAAACGTTGCCACCTTCTTCGAGATTCGATCGGACAAGTCAATAGCGCTACCTATTCTGTGACTCGAGAGACAAAACCAGGTATTCCGAGAGCTAATATGCTGCGCACTATTGGCAAGGAACATCTTAACTCGCGTTTTGAATATTACAGTAGGACGTGAAACCGTTTGAGAACGTTACAAAATGGCATAAAGTCAAACGTTTTACCAAAGACCGAACCCTCGGTGATACTAACCCGCTGACTCGACAGTATAAATTCGTGATCAGAGATAGGTATTAGTATACAATTTAGTGACTTCACCTTAAATTCATGTATAAATTAGAACATCGAGGGTCAAACCGTTCGGGAACGTTACCACCCAGTCTGGGAGTCGAACGGATAAATAAATAGCTCCATCTATCCTGTGATTCCTGGAGTCATGCCAGGTAATCCTAGAGTAAATCCGCTCAAGGAGATTGTCAATATATACCTTAATTCGCGTAGTTAATATTAAGTTAGAGCGTCACACAGTGAGAGAACGATATCAATTGCAATAAAGTCAAACGTTTTAGCAAAGGCCGTACCTTCCGTGAACATCGCCCGCGCCATCGAGAATATAACTTCGTCTTCAGAGAAAGAAGTTAGTATTCATTTTAGTGTCGGACACCTTGATTTCATGCGCGAATTAGCATATCGAGCGTCAAACCACTCGGAACGTTGCCACCTTCTGTGTGAGACGGCCAGCTAAGTGTACAGCTTCACCTATGTTGCGATACCGCCAGGTGCCAAGTAGGTATTCCAGCAGTGCATACGAGGGCCAGTGTTGGCAATCGTCACCTTAATTTACGGTTTGAATATAAAAATAGATAGTGACACCGTTAGAGAACGTTAACAATTGCAATAATGTCAAACGTTCTACCGAAGACCATACCGTCCGCGAACATCTCCCACTTCATACACAGTATATCCTCGCGTTCAGAGAAAGAAATTTGGATTAATTTAAGTGACAGGCTCGTTAGCTTCATGTATGAATTGGAAGATGGAGGGACAAGCAGTTCGAGAACGATACCACCATCTTTGAGATTCGAACGGCGAAGTCAATAGCTGAACCGATCCTGCCGTTCCGGGAGTAAATCCCCTGAGCATAATTGGCAATTGACACCCTAATTCACGGTTTGAATGATAGTGTAGAGCGACATACCCTTTGAGAACTTTTCCAGTTCGTATATTTTATTAGCGACCTTACCGACCGAAAGCATAACGCGCTGTATTGACAGTATATCAAGGTGTGCAGAGCAACAAATGTAAATACATTTTAGTGCCGGACACCTTAATTTCATCAATAAAATACAACATCGATGGTCAAGCACATCCAGAACGTTACCACCTTCTTAGAGGATTGGACGACTAAGCCAACAGCTTCACCTATCCTGTGTTCACCAAGAGAAAACCCAGGTATTCCGGGATTAAATCCGCAGTACAGTATTGTCAATAGACGCCCTAGTTTACGATATGAATATTACCGCACATAGTCTACCCATTGTAGAATGTTACTCTTTTGTATAGTGTCAAACATTGTACGGAAGACCTCACCTTCTGAGACCCAAAAACCCGGTATCGGGAGAATAACATCGAGTCAAGAGAAACAAATAAGTATACATTTTAGTGACGGGTACCTCAATGTCATGAATGAATTAGAAGGACCTGTGGCAAACTCTTCCACAACGATACCATCTTCTCTTTGATAGTCGCAGATCCAAGTCCATAGCTTCACCTATCCTGTGACTTCGAGAGTCAATCCTGGAATTACAGGATAATACCAGCTACACAGTATCGGCATTAAGAAGCCTACTTCCCGGTGTAAATACTAAAGTACAGTGTAACACAGATGTGCAACGTTACCTATTGGTATAGAGTCTAACTTTTTACCGAAGACCTTACCTTCCGAGGAGCCTAACCCGCTGTAGGAAGTGTTTCGCCCAGTGGGAACGGAATTAAATTAGTAGACATTATACCAGACGGACAACTCATTTTTATGTATGAACTGCAAAATCTAGTGTCTAAATGTTCGAGTATGATGTTACATTTTTTGCTAGCCGCACAGACTAGCCAATAACATATCCTATCCTGTGACCAGCAAATTTAAACCAGGTATCCCTGTCGTAAGTCTGCTGAACTGTATTGGCAATACCCATCTTAATTCACGGTGTGAATATTATAGTAGATCGACATACTGTTCCAGCTCGTTTCCAATTGGTATAATGTCAAATGTTACACTGAAGACCCTACTCGCCGAAAGCCTAGGCCGCTGTATCGAGGATATGAGTAGGCGCTCAAGGACGCAAATAAGTTTACATTTCAGTGGTGGGCCCCTAAATTTCATGAATGAATAACTAGATCGAGTGTCAAACTGTTCGAGATCGTTACCACCTTATTTGAAGGTCGCACAACTGAGTCAATAGCTGCAGCTGTGCTGTGGTTCCGACAGGAAAATCAGATATTCCAGGAGTAAACTCGCTGACGGGGAATGACAATAAACACCCCAACCCACTTTATGAATATTAATGTACAGCGTCAAACCGCTGGAGAACGTTGCTAATTAATATTACTTCCTATTCCTTACCTGACACCTTTCCTTCCTAGAACCGAAACCGCTGTAGCGAATGTCATGCTTATAGCTCACGGAAGCAAGTTAGGAGACATTTAGCAGACGGACATCACCTTCTTCATGTATGAATTAGAAGATCGAGTTCCAGACCCATCGATAACGTTATCAGATTCTTTGAGAGACGAACAGCTAAGAAAATAGCTTCACATGTCCTGCGATTTCGTATGTCAAACCAGATATTCCGAGAGTAAATGCTCTGAAGACTATTGTCATTAGTCACCTCAATTCAGGGTTTGAATATTAAAGGTGGCGGACATGCCGATGTAGAGCATTACTTATTCGACTAGGGTCGAACTTCCTACAGAATACTTGAGTATGTATGGAGAATATAGAGCCGTGTTCATAGATACGAACTAGTATTCATTTCTGCGAGGCACCTTAATTTCATGCCTGAATTAGATGGTCAAGGGTCAAGCATCTCGTGAACCTTACCAGCTTCTATGAGAGTCGAACGGCTAAGTCAATAGCTTCACCTATCTTGTGAATCCGAGAATCAAACCAGGTATTACGGGAGTAAGTCCGCTCAAAACTATTGGCAATAGACACATCAATCCGCGGTGTGTATATTAAAGTAGAGGGTTAAACCCTCGGAGAACATTACCATTTGGTACAAAGCCTTTCTTTTTCCGAATAACATATCTCCTGCGAACAAAGCCTGCTGTATCGAGTGCATACATTCGTGTTCGGAAAAACACATTAGTATACATTTTAATGTCGTGCACCTTACTTAGATATATGAATAGAAAAGTCATGAGTAAAACCATTCGAGAACGTTACCACCTTCTTTATGAGTCGAACTTCTAAGAGAACAGCTTCACCTATTCTGTGATTCCGAGTGCCAAACCAGGTATTCCGTGAGTTAATCCGCTGAGCAGTATTGGCAATAATAACCTTACTTAACGGATTGAATATTATAGTAGATCGTCAAGCTATTTGTGGGCGATACCAGTTGGTATAAGGTCAAACGTTTTACTGAAGACATTACCCTCCGAAGATCTAACCCACTGTATCAAGAGTATATCATGGTGTTCACAGGCCCGAATTGGTATACACTTCAGCGATTTGCACATTAACTCCATATATGGGTTAGAATCTCGCTAGGCAAACTGTTCCACAGCGTTACTAACTTCTTTGTCAGTCGAACGCTTAAGTCAATACCTTCACCTGTCCTGTGATTCCAATAGTCAAAGCCGGAAGTCCGCGACTTAACCGGCTGAACATTATTGGCATTACACATGCAATTTCATGGTATAAATATTATAGAATATAGTCAAACCGTTGTGGGTCGTGCCCTACTACTATATTGTCAAATTTATACCGAAGGCCTTACCTTCGGAGAGCCCAACCCGCTATATCGAGTGTATATTTTCGTGGTCAGAGAACGAAATTGCTACCCATTTCAGTGACGGACACCTTAACGGCTATACACAAATTGGTAATGTTGACCGACGGTTTGACGGCCTGCTTTCATATTCGAATCGTATATTAAGGTGTCTGTTGCCAATTCAGTTCTGCGGATTTACTGCCGGAATACCTGGTTTGACTCTCGGAATCGCAGGATAGGTAAAGTTACTGACTTATCCGAACGAATCTCAATGAAAGTGGAAACGTACTCGAAGTGCTAGACACTCGATATCCTAGATCAAGCAGGAAATTAAGGTGCCCGTCAATAAAATGTATACTAATTTATCCCTCTGAACACCGTGATGTACTCTTGACACAGCGGATTGGATTTTCGGATGGCAATGTCTTCAGTAAAACGTTTGACTTTATACCAATTGGTAACGCCCACAAACAGATTGGCGCTCTACTTTAATACTCGAACCGTGAATTAGAATGTGTATTGCCATAAGTGTTCCGCGCACTTACTCTCGGAATACCTGATTTGACTATCGGAATCACAGGATAGGTGAAGGTATATATTCAGCACGATCCGTTCTCGAGCGGAATGATCGTCGAGTTTCTAATACATATATGAAGTTAATGTGCCCTTCTCCGAAATGGACACTAATTTCTTTCCAAGTACACGAAGTAATAGTCTCGATACAGCCGGTTAGTTTTTCGGCGAGTATGCGCTTTGGTAAAATGTTTCATTTTATACCAATTTTCAATGCTCTCAAACGCTTTTGACGCTGTACTTAAATACTCAAACCGGGAACTAAGGTGAGTGTTGCAAATAATTTTCAGCGAATTTACACCTGGAATTCGTGGTTTGACTCTAGGAATCACGGGATGGGTGAAGTCATTGACTTAGCATTTCCACTCACAAAGACGGTGGGATCGTTCTCGAACGGTTTGACTGTCGTTTATTCTGTCCATACATGAAAATAAGGTGTCCGTCTGCTAATATGTCTACTCATTTGATTCCGTGAAAACTAAAATAGACACTCGCTGCAGCGGGATAGATTCGCGGAAGGTAACGTATTGGTTAAAAATCCGGCGGACTGACTCCATGTACGAATTACATAATCGAGTGCCAAAGCTTTCGAAATATTAGAGATTATTAAATATAACTTAGACAGTAGCTTCACATATCCTGTGTTTCCGAGAATCATGCCAGGTATTCCTGGAGTAAGTACGTTCTGTAGTATTGGCAATTGACACATTAATTCACGGCATGAATATCAAAGTAATGATTCAACCCGTTCGAAAACACTACCAATGCCCATAAAGTCATTCGTTTTACCGAATACCATACATTCCGTGATGCTAACCCGTCATATCGAGAGTATAGCTCCGTGTTCAGAGGAATAGACTATTAAACGTCTTAGTGATGGGGACCTAAATTTGAGTACTGACGAAAAGATCGAGGTTCAAACCAATTGAGGCTCTTAACGCTCTCTTTGAGAATCGGAAGGAAAAAATCAGTAGCTTCACCTATCCTGTGAGTCCTAGAGTCAAACCGGGTAATCTGGAGTAAATGCGCTCTACAGTATAGACAATTGATGCCTTAGGTCACGGTTAGAATATTAAATTACAGAGCCAGGCATATGCAGACCGATACACATTGGGATAATGACAAAAGTTTTACAGAAAACCTTTCCCACCGAGAACTTTACATGAAGTATGTAGAGCATTACTTCGTACTCAGAGATACAAATTAGTATTCGTTGCAGCGGTGGGCACCTTAATTTCGTGTATGCATGAGATGTTCGAGGGTGAAACAGTTCATGAACGTTACTACCTTCTTTGTGGTATCGCACATATAACACAATACCCTCACCGAACATGCGATCCCTGGAGTCAGTCCAGGGATTCCGGCTGTCAAGACGCTGAACAGTATGAGTAATAGACATTTTAATTCACGGTTGAATATTAAATATAGAGCGTCAAACCATGTGAGAACGGTACCAATTGCTATAAAGTCAAAAGTTTCACCGAAGACCTTACCCTCCGAAAAAACTAACCGGTTGTATCGAGAGTATAACTTCGTGTTTAGAGAAAGAAATTAGTATTCAATTCAATGTCGCGTACCATCGATTCATGTATATATTAGAAGATCGGGGGTCGTACCTTTCGGAATCGTTGCCACCTTCAGTGAGAATCCAATGCAGAACATATACACAATTTGTATAAAGTCATACATTTTACCGAATACCTTACCTTCCTAGATACTATCCCGCAGTATCGAATATCATGCTTGGTGCCCACGGAAACAAATTAATAGACATTTTAGCAGCCGCACTGTTTTTTTCATGTATCAATAGAAAAATGGACATTCAAACCGTTCGAGAGCAGTTCCACCATCTTTAAGTGTCGATCAGCTATGTCACTAGATCTGCCTGTCCTGCTTTTCCGATAGTCATATCAGGTATTCCGGGAGATATTCCGCCGTACACTATTGGTAATGGACACCTAAGTTCTCGATTTTAATGTTAAAGGGCAGAGTATAACCCTTGTAGAGCGTTACATGTTCGTATAATGCCAAAAGTCTTATGGAAGGCCCTACCCTCCGAAAACCTAACCCTCTGTATCTGAAGGATAACTTCATGTCCTGAGAAACAAAATTAGTGTACATTATAGGGACGGGCATCTTAATTTCATGTATGAATTAGGAAATCGAGGGACAAACCGCTCGAGAACGTTGCCACATTCTGTGCGAGACGAACGGCTAAGTCAAAAACTTCGCCCATTCTGCGATTACGAGAATTAGTCCAGGAATTCCTGTAATAAATCCGCAAAACAGGATTGGTCATAGACACCTTCATTCACTGTTTGATTATCGAAATAGAGTGTCAAACCGTTTGAAAACGTTACCTTCTTCTTTGGGCGTCAATCGGATGAGTCAATAGCTTCACCCATCCAGTGATTCACAGAGCCAGAAACCAGGTATTACGGGATCAAATGCACTGTACAGTACTGGCAATATACACCTTAATTTACGGTTTGAATTTAAAGTAGAGGCTCAATAATATTGTGAACGATACCAATTGGCATAAAGTCAAACGCCTTACTGATGTCCTCACCCACTGAAAGCCAAACCCGCTGTTTCGTGAATATAGCAGCGTCTTCGAAGGAACGAATTTGCATACATTCTAGTTCCGGTCACCTTAACCTCATGAGTAAAACCGAAGATCGAGTGTGAGAATGTTACCACCATCTATGAAGTTCGAACCGATAAGTCTATAGCTTCAGCTGCCCTGTGATTCAGGAGAGTCAAGCCTGGTAATCCAGGAGTAAATCCGCGAAACAGTATTGGCAGCAGACACCTTAATTTACGCTATGAATATTGAGGTAGAGAGTCAAACCGACAGTGGAAATGACAGGTTGGTACAAAGTCATTCTTTTGACAAATTATGTAACCAGCTGCTGGGCATGTCTTGTATCGTGTTCAGTGAAACACATTAGTTTACATAACATAGAAGGGAACCATTGTTTCGTGCATGAATTAGAAGATATCGGGTCATACCGTTGCAGAGTTTTACAACGATCGCTGAGAGTCGAACGGCTAAGACAATAGCTTCGGCTATCCTGTGATGCCGGAAGTCAAACCAGGTATTCAGGTAGCACATCCGTTGGACAATATTGGCAACATACAGCTTATTTCACGGTATGAATATTAAGGAAGAGAGTCATACTGTCGGAGATCATTATCAATAGATATAGAGTCACACTTTTTACCGAAGTCCTTACCTTCCAAGGACATAAGCCGCTGTATTGAGAGTATAACTTCGTGCTCAGAGATAGAAATTAGCATCCATTTCAGTAACAGGCCCATAAATTTCTTGTGTGAATTAGAAAGTCGATTGTTAAATGGATCGGGAACGTGACGTTTCGTTGACAGTCGATTAGCTATGTCAAGAGCTTCACCTCTCCTGGGATTCCGAAGTTAAAACCAGGCACTCCAGGAATAAATATGCTGAAAAGTATTGGCAATACACATATTAATTCACGGTTCGAATACTAAAGCCGCACGTCAAATCTTTGTAGAACGTTATTTATTTGTACAGCGTCAAACTTTTTACCCCAGGTCATAAGATCCGAGAAGCCCAACCCGCTACAGCAAGTACCTTGCTCAGTGTAAATGGCAAATTAGTAACATTTACTCCCGGAATACATGGGTAGACAATAAGAATCGTAGGATAGATGACGCTATTGACTCAACCGTTCGGCTCGCAAAGATGGTGGTAACGTTCACGAACAGTATGACCCCAGATCTACTAAGCCATACATTAAATTAAGGTGCGCGTCACTAAATGAATACTTATATGCTTCTCTGAACACGAAGTGATACTCTCGATATAGTGGATTAGATTCACGGAAGATAAATTATACGGTAAAAAGGATTACTTTATTCCAATTTGTATCGTTCACAAGTGGTTTGATTCTCTGTTTTAATATTCAAACGTGAATTACGGTATATATTGTCCATATTGTTCAGCGTATATAGTCCGGGAATATCTGATTTGAGGCTCGGAATCACATGACACGTGATGCTGTGGACTAATCAGTCCAACTCTCAAGGAATGTGGTGCCGCTTTCTATCGGTTTGACACCCGATCTTGTATTTCATACATGAAATTAGAATTCCCGTTACCAGGGTGTATACCAATTTGCTTCTGTGAACACGAAGTTATACTCTCATTACAGTCGAAAGTAATACTCTCGGAAAGTAATGCCTTCTGTTAAAAGTTTGACACTATTCCAATAGGTAACGTACTACAAGACCTTGGCGCTTTAATTTGATATTCATACAGTGACTCAACATGCCCGTTGGTAGTTCTGGACTGTGGATTGACTCCTGGGATACATGATCTGACCCACGGAATCAGCGGATAGGTTAAGCTGTTCGACTTAGCTGTTCGACTATCGAAGAAGGTGGTAACGATCTAGAAGTATTTGACACGCGATCTTCATATTGATAGATGAAATCAATAGAATTTGCTATTGCTATTTGCTCAAACTTTTTACCGAAGGCCCTACTTTCGGAGAAGCTAACCCACCGCATCGAGATAATGTCTTCGTGTTTACAGGAGCAAATTAGTAAACATTTTAGTGTCACTGCCCTTAACATCATGTATGTATTGGAGGATTGAGGGTAAAACCGATCGTGATCGTTACCACCTTAGTTGAGAATAGAACGCCTTAGCTATTAGCTTCACCTACCCTATGATTCCTGGAGTCAAGCCAGGTATTCAGGGAGTAAATCCGCAGAACAGTGTTGCCATTTGACACCTTAATTCAGGGTTTTAATGTGAAAGTCAAGAGTCACTACAATTGAGAGCGTTACCAATTGGTATAACGTCAAACGTTTTACTGAAGACCTTATACTGCGAATGCCTCCTCCGCTGTATATGAGAGCATAGCATCGTGTACAGAGGTACAAGTTATTATATACAATAGAGGCGGACATCATTATTTCATGCATGACTTTACAGATCGAGGGTAAAACCGTTCGAGAACGTTACCACCTTCTGTGAGAGACGAAGGGCTAGTTCAGTAGCTTCACCTATCCTGTGATTCCGAGAGTGGGGCCTGATGTTCAGAAGTGAATCCGCTGTATAGTATAGGCATTAGATACCCTATTTCACAGTATAAATACTAAAGTGCAGTTTCAAACCGGTGTTGAACGATACTTATTGGTATAAAGTCAAACATTTTGCCGAAGGACTTACCTTCCGAAAAGATAATAAGCAGTATCCATAGCGCGACGTCGCGTTCAGAGAAGCAAATTATTATTCATTTCAGTGCGCGCACCTTAATTTCACGCATAAATTAGAAGCTCGAGGGTAAAACTATTCGAGGACGTTACCACCGTCTGTGTATGCCGATCGGCTATTTCAATTCCATATCCTAGGCTGTGATTACGAGATGCAAACCAGGTATTTCGAGAGTAATCACTATTGACAATGGACACCTTATTTCATGGTTTGACTATTGAAGCAGATCGCCACACAATTTGAGAGCGTTACCAATTTGTTTCGAGTCAAACCTTCTTCCAAAAGCCTTACCTGCGGTGAACCTAACCCGCTGTATCGAGATTATAAAATCGTGTTTAGTGGAAAGTATTACTGTTAATTTCAGTGGCGGTCTCCTGAATTTCATGTATGAGTAAGAAAATCGAGATTCAAATAACTGGAAAACGTTACCACCTTTCCTGACAGTTGCACCGCTAAGCCAATAGCTTCACCTGTACTAAGATACCAAGAACAAAACCTGGTATTCCGGGATTAATTCCGCTGAAATAAAATTAATTCGTGGTTTGAATATTAAATTAGAGTGGCAAACCGTGCAGAAAGTTACCTATTCGTATAGAGTTCACATTGCTACAAACGACCTTAACTTCCGCGAAGCTTTTCCAGCTGTAGAAGTGTTCTGCTCAGAGGTCACGGAATTAAGTTAGTAGACATTCTACCAGGCGGACACCTCATTTTCATTTGTGAATAGCAAAATCGGGGGTAAAACCGTTCGCGAATGTTACCACTTTTTTGAGAATCGAACGGCTGAGTCAATAGCATCACCTATAGTTGCGATTTCGAGAGTGAAGCCTGGTATTCCAGGAGCAAATGTGCTGAGCAGTAATAGTAATAGACACCTTTATTCACGACATGAATATTAAAGTGGAGCGTCAAACCGTTTATAACGTTACCAATTGCCATAACGTAACACTCATTTCCGGAAACAATACCTTCTGAGATCATAACCCGCTGTATCGTGGGTATAACGTTGTGTTCAGCGAATCAATTAGTATACACTTTGATGACATGATCCTTAATTACAAGTATGAATTGAAGATCGAGTGTCAAACTGCACCAGAACGTTTCCCCCGTGTGTCGGAGTCGAACGACTATGAAAAATACCTTCACCTATCCAGGGACTCGGAGAGCCAAACCAGGTATTCCTGGTCTAATACGCTGAACAGTTTTGGCAATAGACAGCTTATTTCACGGTATGAATATTACAGCATAGCATCAAACCGCTGTAGAGCTTTACCTATTCGTATAGAGTCAAACCTTTTACGGCAGACCTTACCTTCCGTGAGGCAAGCCCGTTGTATCGAGAGTGTAACTACGTGTTCGGAAAATCAAGTTAGTATACGTTTTCGTGGGGGCACCTTAACATCATCTGTGAATTCGAAGATTCCGGGTCAAACAGTTCGAGAACGTGACCACCTTTCTTGAGATTCGAACGGCTACGTCAATAGCTTCATCTTTCCTGCGATTCCGGGAACAAATTCCCTGTTCTGTATTGGCAGTCTTAAACTGAATGCACGTCATGAACATCAAAGCGGACCATCAACCAGATGTATACAGTTATCCATTGGTAAGGCGTCAAACCTATTACCGAAATCCTTACATTCCGAGAACCTAACTCGCTGCATCGAGAGTATGACTTCGTGTTCAGAGAAAGAAGTTGGTATTCATTTTAACGAGGGGCACCATAATTTCATGTACGAATCAGAACATCCAATGTCAATCCGTTCGACAATATTATCACCATTTTGTGGAGCCGAACGGCTAAT
Source organism: Lasioglossum baleicum (assembly GCF_051020765.1). NCBI lineage: Eukaryota > Metazoa > Arthropoda > Insecta > Hymenoptera > Halictidae > Lasioglossum > Lasioglossum baleicum. The sequence goes on along the minus strand of NW_027471817.1, from coordinate 1,112 downwards.
TCAGAAGCTTCACCTATTCTGTGATTTCAAGAGAGAGACCAAGCATTCCGGATGGAAATCTCCAGTACAGTATAGGCATTGGGCACCCTATTTCAGGGTATAAATATTGAAGTACACAGACGGACTATTGCAGCAGTTTGCGTATCGATGTAGAGTCAAACTTTTAACCGATGGCCTTATCTACCGAGAAGCTGACCCTCTGTATCGAGATCATAACTTCGTACTCAGAGAAGCAAGTTATTATTCATTTTAATAGCGAGCACATTATTTGCATATATGAATAGGAAAATCATGAGTAGAACCTTTCGAGATCGTTACCAACTTCTTGAGGACACGAACGGCTAAATTTACATCTTCACCTATGCTGTGATTCCGAAAGCCAAACCAGGTATTCCGGGGGGTAAATCCGCTGGGCAAGATTAGTAATAGACACCTTCTCTCGCTGTATAAACATTAAAGTAAAGAATACAACCGTCGGAGAACCTCACCAATTCGTAAAATGTCGTTCTTTTATCCAAATACTTCACGTTCCATGAACACAACCCGCTGTAGCGAGTGTCCTGCTTAATGTTCGCGGAAACATATTAATAGATATTTCAGCAAACGGATATCACATTTTCGAGTATACGTATCAACACCAAGTGTTAAAGCTTTCGAGAACGTTGCCACCTTCTCTGAGATCCGAATGACTATATTATAAGCTTCATATATCCTGTGTGTCCGTGTCAATCCAGGTATTCCGAGCGTAAATCGAATGAACAGTATTGGATATCGAGTCCATAGATCACGGTTTGAATATTAAGGTATAGCGTCAAACCGTTTGGTAACGTTACCAATTTGCGTAGAGTCAAACGTTTTTCCGATGGTTTCACTCCATAGCAATAGGCAGCGTTCTACAGCGGCACGACAGTCAGCTTTAATGTTCATACCGTGAATTACGGTGTCTATTGCTAATAGCGTACAGGGCACTTACGCCCGGAGTACATGGTTTGAATATCGGAATCCATGGATAAGTGAAGCTATTAACTTGGCCTTTCGACGCTCATGGAATGTAAGTATCCTTCTCGAACTGTTTTACCCTCAATCTTCTAATTAACGTATGAAATTAAGGG
>NW_027471816.1:0-19658 GCF_051020765.1 Lasioglossum baleicum | reverse complement strand
CAATTTTTCACCGGCGAAAAGCTCTTATTCGTCTGGTAGGCGATTTATCTGACCGGGCAGGCAGGCGAAGTCGTGGTCGTTAATAAAATTTAATCGACACGTCGACGGTACACGATAGGACAAGATTGTCGCATTAATTGCGCGATACGGTTTTCGCTGCAAAGTTATGCGCAAATGTAAATACCCTCGTTATCGATTGGTCGTCCAACGTGCCGGCCTCGCGACGTTTTAAGCCTAATAAACGTTCTGACCACCGCTCGTCCGGGTCGCCTACTATTCCCTGCATAATTGCTAATTACTAATTAGACCAGCGGAACCTGTATTACAACGGCGAGCGACAATAATTTCTAATCCGCTCCGAGTCCACTTTCCGGTAATCGCGCCCGAGATATATTACTCGAAGATGTACCGAGGATTTTATGCTTTAGGTACGCGTTACCAGCCGTTTCCTGTTTCTATTCCCGGCCGTACCCGGCAAGGGTGAGTTTATCGAAAGACGAGACACGCAACGGCTCCGACTTTCCTCCTCCTTTCCTCCTCCTTTCTTCCTTTCTTCCCGCGTCTCCCGTTCGGCGTTCGACGGCAGATATTAGCCATCCATCGTCTATTCTCCCATAAGCGCATTCGTCTTCTGGGACAATATCGCGTTAGATCCATCTCCGAGGATCTCCTTTCACCGCGGCGAAAAGAAGCGCATAATAGGACGGGCAACGACAGCAGACCAGCCGGTCGTGATCGTTGCGAAAACTTCTCGGTTCCGCGTGTCAACCATAGATTTATCGGGTGTACGTCGATACGGTACGCGCGTGCCGCTCCGTGTCCACCTGGAAATCCCTTTTCCTTCCGCGTCACTCGGCCGAATCCGTTCCTCTGGAAAATACAACCTCCATCACGCCTCGTTTACCCGAACTCCGCGAGTTGTTGCCGCCACTCTGTTGCTAACCGACAGAAACTCTCCTGTCATCTCCGCGGCTCGGCTCCGCTTCGCCCGGAAAGAATTATAACAGCTCGTGGAATTTCTCACGTGGCACGCGCGACTTTCCTTCGCGATCGCCTTTCAGCCGTACCGTTATCGAAACCGAACGGTAATCCCTCGTAACCTGCTATCTTCTATGGAAATGATACGGTGATAAGACGCTGTGCTGGCCGACGGAAAACGCAGCGATAATGGCGGAGTCTAGGTCAACGCGAAGACGCGAGTATCGTTAAAAGATCGATGTCTTATAGGCGGAAGACCCGTTAGCGAAATGGACCAACGCGCGTTTGCCGGTGAACTCATTTTTCTCCTTTCTTTTAGAAGATATTTCTCGTTCGACGTTGCCTTTCGCGCGAAAAAATCCGATACGCTGCTCGATTCGCGCCTATTCCGAACGGCTTAAGCCTTTTTAACCGAATCATCGGATCTTTCTTACCTGTTATAGTTCTTTCCGTTAAAAGCGTGTCCGCGTCACCGAAATCTCGAACGAAATTTCTCTTTTCGGTTTCGCGGGATATGGCACAGGCGGACCCACGCGTTTTCGATTTTTAACGCCGATGAGATCACTCGAAAGCTCGAGGATGTTGCGGCCAGCCAATCGCCGCGGTTCCGACCGCTCGGAGGTGTTGACATCCTTTCGATATCCTCGTAGATCGCGAGCACGTTTTTGGATTCGATCGATGTTGGAAAAAGTAGGCGGACGAGCCATCGAGGAAGGCGAGCCGAGCCAAACGCTCATGCTAATCGCAGTTTCCTTCGTTTCGGTTCGCCATCGTTGGCTCGTCATGCCGCTGCGCCGCAATGGCATTCGTTAAATTGTAATACAATGCCGATTTACGTATCGGCCATTGCGTCCGAGAATTACATATTCGATTAACTCGAATTGTTCGTGACGTAAAACCTCTCCGTTCCATAAAACTCAAGGCGAGTATGGCAACCTTTGCGACCCAGCGAAATTATAAATCGCAAACGAACGAGGCACCCGAGGAAAAATTTCGCCAAGTTTACACCGAGCTTCGAGTACCGCCTGGCTGTTAGCTTGGCATCGCTTTCCAAAGAGAAACCTTTGGAAAACGATGTCGAATACCGGCTGTCGCTACATAGAAACCTCTTTCAACCCTTGTTTTCTATCCATCCCCGAAACGATTTCCTCAGTTGGACGGGAGTAAATCCTAAACGCGAAAAGTTAGGAATAAAAAAATTACTTTCTCGCGAATGCAAGTGCAGCCACGACACGACCAATACGAATCGAATCGAATATTACTCGAACCGTTTTACCTCGAATGGCGAAAACGCGGGCGGATAATCGTTGGCGAAACGATGTCACGCTCGCGTCGAAATCCGAATTTGCAGAAGGAGGTGTGCTTTAAAAAGCGGCGAGGTCAGAGCATGGCCGCCAGCGGCGCGAAATTACGATAACTATGCTAATTCGTGGTTAACGCGGTGACGCATGGAGAACAGTAAAGGCTCGACAAGTGGGTGTCTCTACTTTCACCATTATCGTAACGGTATACTTCTGTATTCTAATTCCTTTGCGTGTCACCGGTCTGTCGGTGGTGTCGGGTTCTCCCGCGTATAATATTATATTTTCCTTACGATGTGCTCTCGCGCGCGTTCGTTTTCTACGCGCGGAATGCCCGCAATACCCGTCGCCACCCGGTGTGCGTCTGGTCGCACGCGTCGGCCGACTTTAGATAGGAAACCGCGCGGAAACGAGCCGATCGAACCACGTCGTTCCCGAGGTTCCCCATAAACCGTAGGATTTCCAGGAACGGGCAACCGACTACTCGAGATCACCGGCTAACGGGTCTGAATCGAAAGTGTACACGCGCGGTTATCGTTAATTATGAAACAATCCCGAATCGCGGCGCGGCGCTGTATCGAGCATGAATAGTTTCTCTCTTGCGAAACGTCGTTAGGCCATCCGAGTTTATCGCCTAAATACCGGCTGATTTTTCCCCGCTGGTTAAATACTACGCGTCGGACACTCTTCGACCGCGATCTTACATTCCTCGATAAGAACGTCAACCCCGCGATTAATAGCCCGACGTGTTTATTTCCAAGAACGCGCCTCCTGGCGATTCGAACGGTGTTTATGGAGTGAAAAATTGAAAATCGCCGCGGCGAGACGACCTGCAACGGTCGATCGTTTCGCCTCGGCTTTCCAGCGAATCTCCCTCCCCTCGGATCCGGCGATTTGGCAAGAGGCAGCAACGAGCCTCGCGGTCACGGAATACCGAGCGACGCGATCGAATTTTCGTGGAAACGTTTAGCATTTTCGCGCTGCCGGTTATGGCGCAAACGCCGCGCGGTTATTCCGAAATTTCCATCCGGTCGAGCGTTCCCCTAGATCCGACGGTTTTACGACTCCCGGGACGGTCGTGCGTTTGCGAAATCGCCCGGTCGTGCTCCGTTTGTTTCGGTCGAAGGAGGGAGCAGGCGGAGGAGGAGGAGGAAGAAGTCGATCGCGCGTGCACTCGCCTCGCGTGCTCGAGCATTCGAGCGACGATCCGATCTAGCGCACGCATGTCGCCGGAGAAACGATTAATTATCATTACTCGCTCGTCAACCGATGTCCCCGGGGCCTGACAGGCTTTCCCGATGCGATCCTCCGCTTGACTCCGCTTGACCGCGCTCGAATTCATTCCCGGATCGTACCGATCGCGCACGCCTGCGAACTGCCGTTCCACCGATTTCTCGGCGATCGATCGCGACACCGTTTCGATCGTTCCGGAATATCGCATCGCTTAACCCACTAATCCGACGCGGTTCGTTCGGCGGAAATGCACTCGCCGCGCGTGCTAGGTGAAATTCCTCGCGATTCCTCGCCGAGGCTAGAGCAGCGTTTGCTTCTCTTCTTCCATGCGAATAAATTCCGGCCAAAGAATATCTAAAGATATCGAAAATGACCGCAACGGTGAATATAACGAGTGAATCATCCGGTTCGATTCCACGGTTTTTAAATAACCGTGACGGGGTAACTCGCGTTGCGTTTCGCGGGTGTCTTTCAACGACGAGTTAACTCGTCACCCACGGTTAACGGGTTAATAAAAACGCAAGTTACCGAGCGCGACTATTTCTGCAACGACCGAGATCGGGTATTTCTAGCGGCTGATCTACCGTGTCGCGATATTTGCATACCTCCAACGGTCTAACAGAGAGAAACGAAGCGCGCCGATTTTCGGCTAATTACTCGGACAAAGATAGACGTGGATCTAAAGACCAACGAACGACGGAGGTTTGGACGAGATCGAGGCCTGAGATTCCATGGAACGGAGCGCGATCGGCAGCGCGCGAATCGCGAGCGAGGATTCCAATGCCGTTTTCGGAACGCGTCTCTTTGTACGTATCGTGAAAGAGAATAGCGCGGCTGGACAGATTAGTCATCGGGAGAATTTTAATCGAGCCGGAGCAATTAAGTCACTGTCACGAAACGAGATGCAGACCGTTGATGTGACCGCTGGGACAATTAACCGTGGTGCACCGGGGCACGATTAAAGATGCGTGTACCAACCGCGGACGTGCGTTGCTTGCCTTCGGCGGGAATGTCGCCGTCGTCGGTGGAACCTCGCGAACCCGCGACAACAGGAATCGTAACCATCCGGGGAACGCGTTCTTACTGTTATTTCCCGGCCGTGTCGCTTCGCGAGTCCGCGAAATCGCCGCTCGCTCGCTCGCGCGGAACCGGCGATCGAGTTTCGACCAGCGCGCGCCGCTCGGACGCGTGATTTCCCGATTTCCAGAAGATCCAGGAACTGACCTTCCGCGGCGATCTGAAAAAACCGCGCGGATTCCGTGTCAGTGGGTTAACCGGTGCGAGCAACCGCTTCGACGCCTCGGTGCGTGGTCTCCGCGTGGTTTACACGTTCGTTTATCCACCACGGATTAACCATCGCCACGAGTTAATTATCGCCCGTGACTATTTGCCAGCGCGTGGTTTTCGCGTGATTTTCGCGCGGTTTTCGCGCGGTTTTCGCGTCGCGTCGGCAAGGTCGCGGAGCGCCGTGGTAAATGTCACGGCTGGGACCGTAAACGCGCGAAATTTATCGCCGGCTCGAGCATCTGTTTGCCGTGTAAACTCGACGAGTGACACCGAGGTGTTAAAACTTTCTCGTGGCTTCCTCGATGCTCGCTCTCGCTTCGGCAAGCCGCCGCGTCTGATCAAACGTTTTCCTAAAACTCGAGGAGCGTCGTCGTCGTCGTCGTTGCTAATCCCGAGACTCGCGCGTCGTCCTCGAGCTCGCTCGATCGCGCTCGATAATGTCCGCAAATAGGCGTGTGCTTTGGTAAACGAACGATCGTAACGCGTTGCGGAGAATCGATTATCCGGTAGATTAACGTCAAGGTTCTCGCGTTTGAAACAAACTCGGAGACCTAGCCGCGATATTTACGCGAGGCCTGTCCGTGCTCGCGGGTTTCGCTCGATCGCGGAGCGGTCGTTAAATAAATAGCGAGGGAAAAGAACGGGAGCGGGAGGAAAAAGCGAGAGGAATCTAATCCATTATCGCGAGCCGAATGTTGCTCGCTCGCGCAGAACCTGACCGTTAAGTCGTCTGACACGCGCGCAACCACCCACGCGAGTCGTCCTTCCCGACAGCTCGTTTATCTCGCCTTTTTCGCTCGGAAGATCACCCTGCTGACCTAGAGAACCGAGTGGGTGTCGCCGTTTTTTCCCTCTCCGTCGTTACACCGGCGACAATTAATGCAGCCCGCTGCCGCACGCTATCACCTTCGCTGCGCTCCGCGGTTATTTTCTTTTCTTTTCTTCTTCCACTTTTTCTTTATTCTTTTCCTCTCGTCTCTTCTGCTCTGGCGGACGCGTCCCGAATCGAAATCGACGAATTTCGATAGGTTCGACGGCTACCGGTGACGATTAGCAAGGTCCCGATGGCGCGTTTCCACGCGCGGAATTCCACGCGGCGGTCCTTCGGCGTTGCCTAAAATTAGAAAGTACCCCGTGGTACTTGTACCGCGAAAAATCTATTTCCGAGTGTATATATTGGGTAATGCAGCGCAATACGTAACGGGTTCCGAAGTGACGGTTCCAGGAAATTTACTTTCGACGATGGGAGATCAGTGGCCCCTCATTGGGTCATGCAAATTTAGACCGAGTGAACGTCTATTCTCGAATGCGTAGCTCCGCTCGCGAAGAAAGAGGATCTACGCGATCGGCGAAACCGCGCGCGGCTTTGGTCGAAGCTTCGTTTTCGATCGGCGCGGGTTCCAACCGGCGACACAAGTGGTCGTTGCGACAGCGCCGGATCCTGGAGAACGCGTCGCGTCCGTTCCTCTCTCGTCTCGGCGCCGGCTCCGTCGAACCGTCGCGATTCGGGCCTCGGAGACAATGCCGAGGTGGCGAATTATCGGGAAAGGCTGTCCGGGAACCGGCAATGAATCATCCGTGGCACGGTTTCGCGCGGCGACGAGGAAGAAGCCGGTCACGAGCCGGGACCGCGTCGAAATCCTCCTCGTAAAGATAATCGCCACCTCCGCGTCGTCGTTCCTCGCGCCGTTAATCTCGCGAGTGTCGTTAACGCCGGGAACAAGCGTACGAACGCGATATTAACGCGGAGATAAACGAGGCTCGTTCCCGCTTTCCGAACGCACATGTTCCGAAAGCGGGTCACCCGCCTCCGGCTGTTTTTGACTATTTTCGACCGCTGCATTCGACCACCGCCGAGACCGGCCGATTATTTACGCGGGGAAAACGCGTCGCGCGTCTTCCGCCCAAGCGATTTCGCCATCCCGCTCTCTCTCTCCCCGTCACCCCGCGTCTAGATATACCAACGACTCTTAACGACTCCATTGTGAACCGCATAAAGCGTAAACAGTGGTTAGAGGCTTAACCTCGAGAGTCAACTAGCGGAAATACCGGTGGAATCCGCGTTTCCTGTCGCTGCTTTCTACGCGAGCGGGAAGACGCTCTCGGTTGCAGCGAATTTCGGACGACCGTTCAACCTTTGCAATCTTCTCTACCGATCTCTGCCCTCTCCTCGAACCGCGGTCTCTTGCGTCACCGCTTTATTACCCGCTCCGGATGATTCATATCCGCGAGGACTTTTCGGAGCGGACTGTATGGAAACAGGAATACCGCGGAGAGGAGCTCTAGCCAGCCTAGGCGTCGATGGTCGGGCGCATAGAAGCGCGGGTTCATCGGAATTCCCTCGCGGAACGATTTCAGCTGGAACGATAGTTTTCGAGCCGCGATGTATAATGCATCGCGCGCATCCCGGCCGATCCGCGCGCTGAATCGCGATTTTTCATTTAACGCCCGTGTTCTCACGAATCGACGACGCGCCAAACAGCCTCTTCGCGTTCGCCAGGCGTTCATTTGTCGTCGTGGCAGACCGATTCGATTCTCCTGGCGAAAGGAACGAGCAGCGAGGCTGTCGGTGCTGGTGCTGGTGCTGCTGCTGCTGCTGCTGCGGTTCGACGAATTGGTTCGGCCGTTTCTAGCATGGGCGAGGCCTAGAACGCGCGTGCACCAACACAGCTCTCTATCGCTTTCAGCCTCTGACGACTGCGTCCACATTCACGCGCTTTTTTCACCGCACACCGACCGCTCGCGGCTTAAAGCCCATACCGGTCGCATGTGTCTGCTGCGCGGTACGGTACGTGTACCGGGTGTTTGCCGAGAAAATATCCGCCTGTTCTTGAACTAGATTCGTTGCAACAGGAAACGGCTACTCTTACCGTACCGTGGATTTTCCGCTTTTTTCTACAACAATCGTTTCTTTTTTTAATCCTTCGCTATTCGCGTGAAAAACATTCGCGTCCGGCTCGATTTCGAGGAAAAATTTAGGGAAAAGCGAGACGTTTGGAAACTACGTTGAAATGGCTCGAGACCTCGAAAATCGCGCGTGTTTGCGCGACCGATTCTCGCTGTCTGTAGCGAATATTCTCCTCGAAACTTGTGCAAACATCCGAGGATTTCTCGGTGTCTTTATTACGCAGTTGCCCGCGCATACTTTACTCGGGGCTATTAGATGTTTATCGCTGCAACGTAGCGTCGTTTACGAACCGCGGGTACGTTATTTCCATATCTGCCCGACCTTTGATCGATCTCCCTTTTAGAACGTCCGCTCTCTCGCGCGATACGATTAAATATCGATCTAGGCTTAAACTGGCCGGGATTAGGCGATTCCACCGAAGTAAGTCTCCGCGAGCATTCTTGTCCGTGCCACCGCTGTGTCGAGCTATATATACTTACTTGGTATGGCCTTCGTTCTCTCGCTTGCATGACAATCATACCTCTCGATCCATTATTGGCAGCCGTTATTGGGTAACGATGTTTCGGCAAGCGCATGTGCTCGATACACTTGTCGAAACAAATCGCAACCAGACAGACACCGTTAATCGTCTATTCGTAAACAATCACTCGACATCTCTATCGATTCTAAATCGTTCATCTTAACGCTTTAGAAATTAGGTGGGTCAAAAACTGTCTTATCTTTCGCATCGTGGTGAAGTATGAAGTTGACAGTGAAAAAATACAATTAGGTCAAGCGTTATTTCGTTTTGGCAGAAACCCCAATGTCCCTTTGTTTCGACCCCTTTGTCTAGGAGACTCGTGGAAAGGAAATCGTGGAAACACAAGGCTCTCGAGAGGCGTGGCTCGTAGCCGGGTCCGAACGTAAACATTAGGCTCGTGGCTCGATTTCATCGATGTCCCTTTGTCTCAGTTACGTGTTATTCTTCGACGAATTCGGACGCCGTGGCTCCACGTGTGACCGACCTTGCTCTTCGCTTTACCACGCACCGTCCGAGCTTAAGCGGTAAGCCAAGGGGTTAATGACTCGTTCAAGACGTTACTTGCACGGTGGAATTACGTATGACCCTCTCTGAAACTCCGAGCAACTTGAGTTTTCGTTTTCTTCGAAATCTCGACGATTTTTGCCCCCGAAACTATAAGAATATTCTACTTGTCGTCGAGGAGCACTCCTCCTCGATTCATTGGCCAATTCTAACCCAGTATTCTCGCCACGCGTGTCATCCTCGATCATCCGACGCCGTCTCTTTCTTCTAACCGGGGCTCGTGGTGACCGGTAATTGAGCAATGACGTAATTCTCCGAATGGAAAAAATTAGGCTCGTTATCTCGTGTCACGTACGAAAAACTGTTCCCCTCCTCGACCACCGTCTACGACTCGTCGCGGGGACTCGTTTCGCCGATCGTTGTTAGGGTTCTTACGCCAGGTCGCGAGCAGAAACCGTAGCACGGGAATTCTAATCGGGCTTAAACTGGTAATCTCGACGTGATTCATGGTTTCTGTGTACGAGGCTGGGAGTCTGGAGAGCCGATCGGCCAATCGCGGGAGGGAGAAATTAATCGGTTGCTCCCGGTCGTGTGGCCACTCGAAATAGTCCGGTCTCTTCCGCCTGGACAGAATGGCTCGGCTTGGCGATCGACGTAACGACGCTCATTGTCCCGTAACGAGGCTGGGAGGGACAGGATGCCCTGGTGTGTCGATCGGCCAATAGGGAGGGGTCGCGGCTGAGACCACGGCAGGTCGATTGATCGCGCGTCGCGACGCCGCGACTCGGCTTAATAGCAGTGTTTGGAGAAATTGCCACGACCGACGTGTCCAGGTAAAGGGTACCGTGGTTTTCGAACTCGAGGGCGGCTATGAGTCCATTTATCGCGCGTCGCGACGCCGCGACTCGCTTGAATCGGAGCATTTGGAGAAATCGTAACGACCGACGTGTCCAGATAAAGGGACCGTGGTTTTCGAACTCGAGGACGGCGATGCGTCGCGATTCTCGTCGACCAGTTTCGAATGGGACGGAGAAATATGGTTGGTCGGTATCGTTAACGCGTTCGTTAACAGGTTGCAGCGCGACAAAGAGGAATCGTTTGCTTTTGTACGTGGTGGTGCGCGGTTGGAAGGAAGGACGGATGATAAAGCGGAATCCGATTAAGCTTAACGGAGAGGGATTTAATGGAAAGACAGAGAGTGGTCGGACGGGGTGGGCGAAGACGGAGAGGGAGAGGGAGGCGCGGTAGTAGGGGGTGGAGGCTCGCGGATATTGAGCACGAAGAATGAAAGTTTGCGAGGCAATTAGAGGCAATTTCCGGTCGGCAGGGGCCCGAGTGATTCGCGCGGTGGAAAGATTCGCGATCGTCGGTCGTTTTTCTCTGCTGGGGTGGCCGGTCGAGAAGGGCCGGAGAGAGACACGGGGAGAGACACGGAGAGAGACACACGACAGGGACACGCGGAGCGACAGGGACAGGAGGCTCTTCTCCGTTTGAACCCTCTGCACGAGCGACTTGTAATTTTGTTGCTGTCCGGCCGGCGAGTGATACGTTAAAAAAAGCAGCAGGCTCGATCGTTAGCCTAATATTAACATCCATAAAGTGCAATCGCGTGTAGCGCGAGACGCGAGCCCTCGTACGTCTGGTTCGTATCAAATGTTTAATTACAATATAAAGCGGCGAGCGAGCGGCTGGCCGGCTGGCTGTAAAGCATTTACTTTTGGCCGAATAAGGCCGGTTTAACAGCCGTTCCACGGAGGATGCGCCGCTCTGTACTCGTATTTCGCGCCAATTTATAATCTTGCTCGCTCGCCGATGTTTCGTTGGCCGACGCGAAAAGAGAGAAAGGCCGCGGAACACGAAGGTTACGAGAGAGGCGGTGAAAATGGCGGAAAAAGAAGGTAGGAAGGAAGGAAGGAAGGAAGGAAGGAAGGACTGGCGGATGGGGAAGGGGTGGCGTGCGGGGTGGAAGGCGAGAAAAAGAGAGAGACGGACCGGTATAATTATGCAATTTAGATTCAGCTTTACGATTCCGGTTTGGCTTTATTAAAAGCGAGAGTGGGCGTACGCGCGAGCTCGCCTCCTCCGATCCGTGGTAGGATGAAAAAACTTGGCCACAGGGATAACGCGTTTCTCGTTTAAACGAAACGTCGGTACGTCTGGTACCGGCGTTACTCTTGCACCCGTGACGAGGCGATGAGAATCCTGCTGGATATTAACGCGACCCGTAACGCCAGCCAGTACCCGAACCGTTTCGTTCGTTAATCGCGGTTTCATCTGCCGGTCGATTAACAGGGAAACACGGCCGACGTGCTCTGTCACCTCTTTAAGGCAACTGGATCTTATCGCGAACGTTATCCCGATGCGTATCGCGGCTTAATCGTTTCATAATTTCCCGAAACGGTTGCGCGCAACGAGAGCCGCGCGACGACCGTTCTGTTGGATAATCGGCAAGAATGCGGTTCTTACTCGCGGCGAACTCGCGGAGAACGATCGGCCAACGATCGGGCAACGAGCGCGGTCGGGTCGGAACAAATGCACCGAATTCCTGAACGAGGCGTACGCGAGTACCGCGAGCTGAAAAAAGAATTTTCGATATGATTAACGGTACAGCCGGGTAGGTACGGTTCGACTACCGGATTCTTCCGAATCATACCGATCGTATCGACCATCCTCGCTGATGGTACGATCGTACCGAATCACCGGGCCCCTCCGGACCCTCCTCCTCCCCCCTGAGAACCGTCGATTAGTCGAAAAGAATCTCCGGCTCGTCCAGCGGCAACAGCAGCAGCAGCAACGGTGGAAGCCGTTCCGAGAACGGCGATTAGAAAGATCGGCGTCCGATGTCGGGTGTAAGCTGGCCGGCGTATCGCTGTAAAGCGAGATTAAATTGCATTGTCCGGCCCGTTACTGTGCCAGCGATAATTGCCACCGTCGGCGTAAGGTTACCGGCGAGGTCGCGGGTTAAGCACAGTGGGCAACCACGAACTCGGTGCAACACGTTACAATTTTCGTTTGCCGGACTCCGCCATTCCATTCTCTCTCTCTCTCTCGCAGAGGGTTACTATCCGCGTCCGGGTATCGGGCTCGATTAAGCTTCGATTAAACCCGGTTGGCTTTGTTGGAATTCGTCGAAGGCGTGGTTGACGATCCTTCGCCGCGTATCGGATACGCCAATCGAGCCGATAATCTCATAGATCTCCGAGTTTCTAATCCGCGGAATTTCAAACGGCCCGCCACCGACTCGGCACTACCGAAAGCTTCCTTCCTTTTCGCGTGTCTTTGCATGAAGAACCTCATGTTTCTTTCCGATTGCAGCTACCCGGTGCGTCTCCCGGAGCCATCTCGTCCGTGGTCGCTCCCGTGCTGTTGAAGTACCGGGTCTGCAGGCCCAGGCTGCTGCTCGCCGGGTCCAGGGCCGAGGTCGACCCAGCAGCCGACGTGGGACTGTTGCACGGCGAAGTCTTGCCTGATCGAGGACTCCGCGAGGCAGTACGATCCGATAGGAGGTAAGTCCGGATCGATCTGGTTTTTCCGCGCGACGAAAGAGCGCGCGTGTGACGTTTCTTCTCGTATAGATACGGACAGGAGATACAGAGCGACGGAGAAGCTGCTGCAGGCCGAGGAGGAGTACCACGAGGCTCTGTGCAGCGCGAAGGAGCTGTACGCGCGGCCGTTGGCGCGAAACTACCCCCGAATTTCACGATGTCATCTTCCAGCCACTGGCGGATCTCTCGGCGGTCACTTCGGAGCATTGCCAGAGGGTGAGTAGAGTCTGGAGTTACATCCCGGCGTCCCGACGCGCCGCGCGTCGCTCGCTCGTTCTCTACGCGCCACGGTAGAGCTCTTCTTATCGACCGATTTGTCCGCTGACCTATCGCAAGGCTGACTGAGAGTCTCGGTTGAGAGATGGCGGCACTCGAATCGAGCCACGTCGTTCAAGTTCGCGCGGCACCTGTTACTTCTGCTTCCAGCACGTTGCCTTTCTCCTATCGTGTCGCAATTCCGCTTCGCTCTTCGGCCCGTCTAACCTTTCGCCACAGGGAATTCCGACCGATCGCCGTTCGTCCATCCTTCGTCCGGCTGAAATCCGCTTCCCATCCACTTCCCCTCGAAGAAAGAATAAAAAAAAGAAGAGAAAAAATAGGGAAGAAAGGAGAGATAGAAAAAAGGAGAAAAATCGCTCGATACTCGCGACAAGGCGCGTAAACGTGGAACCGCGAGTAACCGGAAGATCGTAAACTCTCGATATTTTTATTCCGGCGCACGGCAGGGCCCGATCCTCGGGGCCGAGGCGTAAGAAAGCGCGAAGAGACGATGGCGTTTGGGTTAAAAACAGCGTGGAAAATAGGGCCGGGCGGGTAGCAGGGCGGATACCGATAAGGCAAAGGCGATCGTACCCGGGGCCTGACGCGCCCCGGCTACTCCGGATGCAACAACGGTGGACGTGTTTTCTTAGGGCTGACAATAAAGAGGACGGCTGTCCTTCGGATGTAAACACAAAGCCACGCCGGCGGAGCTGGTTAACGAGTCGGGATGAGCGATGACGGTGGTTAGCATCCTCGTAAATATCGACTTTTACAAGACCGGCAGGCCGTGGAAGGAGCGTGGAAGGGGCTCTCGGAGCGGAGGATGCAACGCAGCCTCTCGTAAAGCGAAAAAGCCTGTGCTCGGCCAGCGAAAGATCGTTGCGCGGGATTCGAGCGAAACCGACTGGCAGGAAACGCCTACCTTCTTTATTCCGCGCACCGAGACGCCGATGGTCATCGATAACGAAGTGACCGCGCAAAAAGCATGCAAATGTAGCCGCTACGCTCCGTTCCCGATGAATCTCCCTCGCGCCGAGACGCGCGCGTCCTCTGCCGATTATTCCGATCGACGCGCGTATTAATTACGGTACACACACGCGAGGTGCTGGAGATATTTTCGAGGACGCCCTCGGCGATGGAATATCGCTCGATCTGCTTTCGGCTCGCGGCAATCCTTTTTTCGCCTTTCCTCTCGCCGCACATCATTTTCGTTCGATATGAAATTCATATCCGAGAGGAACGCGGCCGCGCGCGGGCTTTTCCTTTTGCGTCGACCAGGTTTCGTTGGGTAGACGGACGGATCGATCCGGGGAGCCATCGATGGAATTCGATTCTTCGTCATCGCGCGGCGAGAAAGGAAAAGCGGACTCTGCGAGGTGCGCGTAGAGCTATAGGTGTAGGTATAGACGTAGGTAGGTAGGAAGGTGGTCGAGGTCGATCCGAGATTGTCCGGATGACGCAAAACCTCGCGGCGGACCGAAGGTTAATTAGCGAAAACGCTTCGAATCGCAGGCAGTTTCCGAAGCGGAGCACGAACCCGGGAGCCGGTGTTCTCTTCCCTCTGCCCTTTTTATTCCGAGCCGTTGTCGCGGCTCGGTTCTTGGCGCGATCTCCACTGGCACGGAGCAATTTCACTTTGGAAGCACCTCGGGGCCAGAGCGCGGGCAATTAGAAGCAATCGCGCACCTGGAAGGCGAGGGAGACTCGCCCTCCCTCCTCCCTCCTCTTCTCTCCCCACCCCCTCTCCTTCCTCTGTTTTTCTCTCTTCGGAGAGAACGCCGAACGACTCGGCGAACAAGGAGGGACGTACCGTTATTTGCGCTCGGTCAGCCGAGGGATTCTTCCAGTCCTGGCTTCCACAGTCCTCTCGTGGCCCACGACGTTATTCCTCCTCCTCCTCCTCCTCTCCCTCTCTCCCTCTCTCTCTGCCTCTGCTTCCCCGAGAAACCACCGTGGATTCCACGAAAAGTATCTCTAACGACGAAACCCTCGTTTCTCCTCTCTTCTGTATCGTTTCATCGTCACCCGGCGTCCTCCCAACGTCCTCCCAGCGTCCTCCCGGCGTCCTCCGGCGTCCACCCCGGCGTCCTCGATCGAGCGTAGAATTTCGAGAAGCAGGACGCAAGGATGTAAAGTCTCCCGCGCGCGGCCAGTCCTGTCTTTTCGGTCCAGTCTCTCTCTTTCTCTCTCCCTTTCTCCGTTACTCTCTCGTCCGTTCTACGCGCTACGACCGTAAATTACGTTTTTGCGGGAGAGCAACGCGCCACGGTAACCGCGGTCATGGCGGCGGCTGAGGAGTAGCTGCGTCGCGATGCGCACGTGCACCTGCGCTGCGCGCCGCTCATTGCCTCGAGCCACCGGGAATGCGACAACTCGGACCAACGCCCTCCTACTTTCTCATTTTTACCCTCCGCGCCGTCGCTCTTCTCTTCTCTCCTCTCCATCTCCTCGTGTTTACGGAAGAGGACGCGAAGATCGACCGATTATTCCCGGTAATTAGCAATCGGACGACTAGAACGGGTGCCGAGACGGTAAACAGTCTAGAGATTTACTCTGCTCGTCGGAAATCGGCTTTTAACAGAATATCTCGATCCTCGACGTTATCCGCGACCCAGGGTCTTCCTTTTCTCTCTTCTCCGCGAGAAGACGAGGAAACGACGGCGTCGACGCGACTTTTCCGATCGCGGTCGAAGCCGTCTTCCTTTTCTCTCTTGTTCTCCGCGGGAACACGAGGAAACGAAGAAAGGTATCGGTGGGTTCGCGATTCTTTTCCTATGGCGGTCGAAGCCCGCGAGATCGGGACACCCCGAGGTTCAGCGATCGCTAAAGACGCTGCGTGACCGAATTCCCGCGACTCGGCGGCTAATTCCATGGCCCATGAACGTTAATCAGAGCGCGTAGACGTACGAATCGGGTTTCGGGGAACGATGCTCGTACGCGGAGATAGTCGTCGATAATCAAGGTGCTCTGGTGCTTAATGGTAAATGGAGCCGGTACATTGAGCCGTTCGTTTACGCTCATTGCCGGTTGGCTAACGAGCGAGTAGCAGTTGGAATGGTCGGTTAACAGTCCTTCCCTAGTCCCCGAGACGAAGTAGCCACGAGCCGGATATTGTTTGTAATCCAGTTTGATGGTTATGGATGTTAATTACACCGTGGATTCCGTAATCGGGGGAGGGGGAGAGGCGAAGGAGGGGGTGAGGCGAGGGTTGGGATACGCGATCGGCGGGGAGCGGAGAAAAATGAGCGTTGAAAGTCACGGCTGCGCGGTATCCTGGCAGAAAATTCAGAAGATGGCGCATTAAGATAGCCGGCGCATTCCGGAAAGGATAGGAAGGATGGAAAGGAAGTCAGAAGAATGCTGGAAAATTAATTAAGTGGTGTGCAATCATCCGGCAGCGCGTACATTATCGCAGAGAGATCAAAGAGTCGTCGGGTACCGACGCTTAAGTCGAGATCCTCTTTGCCACCTTGGTCACCGACCAATCGAGCGGTCGGTAATGGCGGACGAGCTCTGCCAGACGTAATTTTATTCGCATTAGGGCATCGTTCGTCGATTCCATCGCGTCTCCCTCTCTTTCTTTCTCTCCCTCCGTCTCTTCTTCGTCTCTCTCTCTCTCTCTCTCGGTTCCGTCTCCGTTTCGTTTTCGCGACTGGCGAAAAAAAGAAGAGGAACGGAGGGAAAAAGGAAAAAAAGGGAGACGTAGAAAGTAGAGCAGCAGGCGCGGAACAAGATGTGCGGCGCGCGCGCGGTGTGGAGCACGGGTTAACGAGAAAAAAAAGGAGGGACGAACGTGCCGCAGGAAAGTGGATGATCGTCGTGGCATTTTGTCGGGAAAGTGGACTGCTGGGATACCGGATCGCCGAGAATGGTTTCGATTTCATCGGCAAGGGTCTCATTTTTCTCGCACGGGGGTGGGGCGGACATGTTCCAGTTTAATTTTTGCCCGCGTCCACCGCGGGAAAGTCCTTTACCTCGATATCCACTTCCATCCATTTTCTAGTCGCTTCACCTTCTTTCTCCTTAGTAGACCATCTAGCTTTTTCCTCTTCCCGAAAACCAGCTAGGCGAAAGAACCAGCTCGTCGGTCGGTTTTTCCATTCCCCGTGGAAGAAAATCGCGCGTGTATACGTACGGCGAAAGGAACACCGGCGAATTTAATACCCGCGATTTCAGCCTTTCCATCTACCTCTCCGCGACACGGCCTCCTCCGACAAAGAAATTCCACGCTCGGATTATGTGTAACGCGCGTGGTCCGCGGCGTGACGCGCGAGCTTTTAGCGCGAGGATAAGAAGAAAGGGAAGGTTCGAAGGAGGAATCGAAAGAAAGAACGGGGGGCCGAGGAAATAAAAGTGGCTGGACACCGAGGGCTTAATCACCTTCGGGGTTCGCCTTTTAGCCGCGACATTTATTTCCGAGACGACTTCTCGGGGGCGTTGAGTGGCTATGGAACGGCCGTGGAACGGCTGTGGAAACGGTCGTGGAACGAGAAGCGCGATAGTAGCGAGAAATGATAAATACACGAACCCAGAAGTTCGATCGTCTCGATCGCGCCGCTAATGGGACCAGTTTTCCCCTATCGATTCCTAATTTCTTCTCACCTTTCGCCGCGTATATTTTTCCTCTACGACGCCGGGCGTAATCGCGTCGCGAATTCGTCTCGACGATTAGTCCTTGTCGCGCAATCTCCGCCTCGAATAAACGCGCCATCGAACATCGTCGCTTCATCCGCGAAATTACCGAGAAATCGTTTGACACTCTCGTTGCTCCTAATTTCGCGGAGGTCTCGCCGGTAATATGCCTGGCGGTCTTGTTGATCCTTTTTAATCTCGCGACATCTCCCAGCAACACCCGAAAGATTAGGATTCTCTCTCTGCCGAGAGAGACACCGCGGACGGGTATTCGCGGCGCTGGATAATGATGGTCCGTAGCTCTCGGGTAATTCATAGGACGACCGGTCATAACTAATCATCCGAGCGTATGCGTGTTGAACGACAGAGCCCATAAACGTAATCTCCTGGACACGCATATCGATGCCCGACAACGAATTTATTCGCATTTCGAGCCTTATTTTAAAACTCGTCGCGATGAAACCCTCGATCGTCTTGGGTTACTTCTTTCGCGATAACATCTTCATCGAATCCTCCGTTTCATCTAGAATTAGTATCTCGACCGCTCTGCGAGCAAAAGAAAGCGATTTCCAAAGAGATCGCAGAGATGAAAGTTAAAGTTCTCATCGGACAGATCCGTAGACCCCTGTCTACGGAGACAGATCTATGGGGAAAGGTCTACGGGGACACCCTAGAAAATCGCGGAGCGTGCTTATCGTGACCCGTGTTTAATCCCGAACAGGAGAAAGTGCGTTTCGCGGTACACTCGCGCGTGTTCGCCGCCATTGGCTCGCGTACGTGCACTCTGCACTCGTTTCGTCCTCGTCTCTCTTCTCCGAGAGAGAAGAACGAACACTCGGGATCGCGATTTTCGTCGCGTTCGATATCAGGGCGATCGCGAGGATCACGGTGCCAGAGGGTATCGCTCGAAGCCTCGACCACGGAGGAAAACAAGTTCCTTAATTTTTCCATCGTCGACTTTGTGGAATCGCTAGTCGAGCTTACTTCGCGTTAATCGGTTGCTTATTAACGCGGTTGCCTATCACGATTAAATTAATCGGATAAGTTATTCGGTTGCTTATTAACGAGGTGCGATCATGGATAAATTTTCACGTAATAATCCACGCCGGAATTCGAATTATCCCCTTTCGATCTCGCGAATTCGTTTCGATTTCGACGAAGTTGCACGTTCCGCTTGGACCGATTCGTCACGGTAGCCGTTCGTTTCCTTGCGACATCGAAAGGATGATCGAGGAAGAGCATGGTCGGTAATAATAGCGTGGCTTGGGTAATAATCGGGCTGACGGGAGGAAAGAGAAAGAGGGTTTTTTCGAGCGCGAATCTGCTTTCTCCGAGCTGCCGACGCGCGGCCAACGCTCTCGTTAGCGACGAAGACGAAGACGAACGTTTCGAAGCCTACTTTACTCGGCGATGAAGGAACGAACGGAGTTACCATTTCTTCTTCACCCGAAATCGTCGTCCACGTGCCGAATAGCTCCTCCCGGAATAGTTTCGCGATCGTGTAACCGGGAAACGTAGTTGCCAGGCGTCGCGGCGACAGAAGTGGAACGTATCGCGGGAAAAATGTCGGGAAAAACGGAAAGATATCCTCGTAAATCGTTCGCCTCTGTTTGCCCGTTTTTGCTCGCTCGTCGTTAATCCGCGATAATTCGAGGAAACTGGGACGACGCGGAACGAGTTGCACGCGTGGCTACTCTTTGAAGTCTGCCAACTCGCGCAGTGTCAATAAACCGGCGGCAAAAGCGGTCGGAGCGCGTGACGCGATGGAAAAACGTCGATCGAGGCGAGACTGGACGAGCAACACCCGGTCGGAGTGATTCGTTTCGTCGAAATTAGAACGGCTATAAAGATCTCCTGTACTTTCGCCGGACGAGACAAGGTAGTTAGGATCCGAAGGATGAATCCTCTCGCTACCGTGCGCTCGCCGTTCCGACCGTTAATTGCCCACGCCGGATCCAACGCTGATATACGCGAATCGATCGCGTATCGATCCTCCTCGCTTTCCACCCGATACGTCTGCGTGCCTCCGCGCACGCACACGCGCGAGCATTCGTTCACGTAAAAACCGGAGAAGGTTATCGCGATAGAGGCAGGTGGCAATCAAGGGCGGGCTAAAAATTCCTCCTAACCTAATTATAAATCCGCGGTCCTTTCATCGTTCGGGTATTAATAGCCGGCCGGTGGGAAAAAGTTGTTTATGGTTTTAATCCCGCGCAGCGTGTAATTATTTACGAGAGCCCGGGCGAAAATGTGTTCCAGCGGGAACGGGTGAAAAACGTGATTTACATAAATGGAATAGGAAAGCGCGTGTATCGACATGGCCGTGGATGGAGCAAGGGCAGGAAGGGAGTAAGTTTATGCCACTCCGCAGGTGCATCCGCGGGATCCCGTTTATCGATCTTCGATCTCGGACACGGGGAAAAAGAATCTTTGTAGAGAGATCGTCGGACGACTATAAAATAATAATGGGTGGTTGAACCGCCCACGCA